>NC_134700.1:161306552-161584052 GCF_043290135.1 Rhipicephalus microplus | reverse complement strand
TAGATAGATAGATAGATAGATAACTGGATAGATAGATAGATAACTAGATAGATAGATAGATAGTTAGATAGATAGATAGATAGATAGATAGATAGATAGATAGATAGATAGATAGATAGATAGATAGATAGATAGATAGATAGATAACTAGATAGATAGATTACAAGATAGACAGATAGATATATAGATAGATAGATAGATAGATAGATAGATAGATAGATAGATAGATAGATAGATAGATAGATAGATAGATAGATAGATAGATAGATAGATAGATTCATAGATAGATAGATAGATAGATAGATGACAAGATAGAGAAATAGATAGATAACAAGATAGAGAAATAGATAACTAGATAGATAGATAGGTAGATAGATAGATAGATAGATAGATAGATAGATAGATAGATAGATAGATAGATAGATAGATAACTACATAACTAGATAGACAGATAACTAGATAGATAGATAACTAGATAGATAGATAACAAGATAGATAGATAGATAGATAGATAGATAGATAGATAGATAGATAGATAGATAGATAGATAGATAGATACGCTCAAAGTCGCCGAAGCTCGCTAAGAAATGCTTCGCATTCAAAAGTTGTTAAAGATTTAGAGTACTTGGTAGTTTACTTAGGGAGTGCATGGACACGTGATGCCTGGTCTTTTCCCGACAAGCAGCCGTTGGTTGTGCGTGAAATCGTTCACAGCGTAACTTTTGTCGACGTGGCATGACCAAATGTGTATTTAGAAAATGTGTTTAACGATCTGGAGTACTGCGTACTCAACTATGGGAGAGCGGTGAGCAATCCCGGTACAATAACCAGGGCAATGACATGTTTGAGACCCATGGGACAAGTGTTTCGAAAATGGGTTAACGATTTTGAGTACTTTGTACTATACCATGGGATAGCTGAAAGCCGTCCTGTGGGAGACTTGCCCCAAAACTGTACAATTGGTAAGTTTCATTGTGCACTTAACTTGTACATACACAAACGAAACATCGAAACAAGTAAAGACAGTGTATACATCTTACAAATGAGAACTAAATTCTAATTTATCACTGTGTGTTAAGAAAAAGATTTTAACGATTTAGAGTAATCAGCACTCAACTATGGGAGGGCAGTGAGCCGTCCCGATGAATCTAGTGTAGCTTGTTTACAGATTTTGAGGCTGTAATCCTATGAATTGCATTGTTTAACTGTGTGCTTAGAAAAAAAAACCACAGTATGTCCACGAGGTGAATGATTATGAGTGGGCGAAGCGGGTGGACGCACAGAGAGACAGGCGCATGGACGAACTCAGGGACGGGTGCATGGTTGAACGGATGGACGCATGGACGGATGGATGGACGAATGGATTAACGGAAGCCAGAAGGAACGGACTTACGGAAGCGCAGGCGGACTGACGGATGCTTCGCCCCACTCATCATAATTCACTCCATGGATATCCTGTGATTTTTATTATCATACTACAAGTAATGTCCTCCAGAATCGTATCATTTGCATTTCTCAGCGTATATGCATTTCGTAATATATACAATTACCGCCCTCTACAGCCGGTTCAAGAACTGCCGAGAGGAGGCAACATACGATTACGAAGGGACGCTCAGCCCACGCCTTTAGAAGCTTTGCACCTAAAAGTAGTTGATGATTTTAAGACTTCGTATTCTTCTACGAGAGAGCATGAAGCCGTCCCGTACTTGAACGGAATTCAGCTTGTGTGTTTAAAAAGAGCTGTTAACGATTTTGAGTATTGAGTACTTCGTACTATACTATGAAAGAGCATAAAGCCGTACCGTAGGCCTGACATTTGACGAAGCGAAGCACAACTGTGTTTAGAAAAAGTGTTTAACGATTTAGAGTACTCAGTACTCAACTATGGGAGAGCTGAAAGCCTTCCCGTGGGCCTTACATCATAGCAGCAGAAGCTTCGAATCCGGACTGGGTTCGTGCAATGGAGCGTACAACTGTGTTTAGAAAAAGTTTATTCTCTCATGGGACGCAACAAAGCTAAGGGACAAGCGTCTGTATAACAGGCACAATAACAAACAAAAGTCAAAGCACAACATACATTACACATTTAAACAAGTGTCCAAGTCCGTAGGATGTCCATCGTTCATAGTACTAATAACTATACATACACTACATAAATGCACTAATCACAATATGGACAATGTACATGATGATATATGTGCAGAATTTACAAGACTTGGTGAAGATGTTAGAAAATATGTACAACAGGTATCAATATTCATAAAAGTTACATAACTTGCAGCGTTAGAATAAAGTGCATATATAGAAGAGCTCACACCAATATGGGACATACACAAACACATAAAATAGTAAACAGATACTGATTACATGCACCAATCACACATTGACAGGTGACCTGGCTATAGGAACCAGGCCAGGTGGAAGACTAATTGAACGCGTCTGTCAACTACGGAAAGAAAGCGGCACGACCATTGTCGCAGAAATTCTTCCTCCCCAAGGAAGAACAATTCCTCCGAAAGAAACGATAAGAGTTCACAGTAGAGGCGTTCCAGAATCGGAAAAAGTGCACGACGACGATGACCTGCCGCGACAGCTTCGCACCTATTACGCCATAAACAAAAGGCTCCCGCAGCTATTAGAAGGCGTGCAAAGCGACTACGCGAGCAGCGACCTGATGTTACAAAGCGATTAACACCTAGGCCACGAAAACTAGCGTTAACTGACTTCCAAAACACCTTTGCAATGACAAACTATCCGAACATAAAGTGTTATGATACAAACAATAAACGTTGTAATACAAGAAGGCGCGAGGGTTTGTGAATGCCTTGAGCCATCAATGGTGTTCCACTAGAAGGACAGAAATAGCAATTACCAGGTTACGATGCCGGATCCCCCCACGGTACTTTCACCAATACAGGTGTGACTTGCTGCAGTCACCTTCGGGCCTTTATTGCAATGAGAGGGAATTTTTATTTTAAGATGTATATTGTAGGCAAATTAAAGGAAAATATTTCTAGATGAACTCCTCCTTAGGGCAGGTTAAGTTTATTTTAATAAAACTTTTTGTTGGGCTGGTTGGAACATGCTTACTGAAACGACGCATACCACCAAGGAAGAAACATTAAGGCCTCCCTTTTTGTTCCGTCCCTGAAGGGCCCTCTAACACTTGAAATCATCGGTTCCGACTGCATAACTCGTAGTGGAGCTCGACAAAACTACTGCGAGCGGATATGACAGCGGAAGGTTGCCGCCATATGATTGGATAAATATAAAATTAATTATGATCGCAGCATTGCATCAAAATAGGGATTACTATTGCATTTATTTTTTATTAGCAGAATTTTTCACTCAAAGCGACAGAGAATAAAGCTTTCTCACTTTTCAAGCTCTAAAACTGCAAAGCTGGTCAAAGAATGCGCCGAACGCCATGTGCTGGAGGAAACATGCTGGCGACGCTCCGGGCGCTCTTATTTCCGGTGATGGCGGGCCACATGCGGGCCGCCATCACCGCACGCAATTTCAGATTTTCTGCGTGTGGTCCGCGAACGCCGACTCGCGTTACGACGCATGCGCAGTGGCAGCGACCACACCGCGTGCGCTATTCTAAGCTCCCTAATACCAAAGGGCTGAGAAGGTGTAGCTGAGCTAAAGTAGTCTCCGAGTAGTTTCCTGGTCTATTACCTTAAATATTTCCTAAAGGGTGTTTAGTTTTTTATCCTTATTATTCAAAGCTGACTACTTCACCAACATGCTTTTTAATTGTTTACGATCAGGTTCTGTTGTACCCTATTTTTTTTACTTCCTAAGCAAAAGTGATTAGGCCTTTTTAGAGGAACTAAAACAATAGCAGCATCAGCAACAGCAGCAATAATAATAAGAAGAAGAAGAAGAAGAAGAAGAAGAAGAAGAAGAAGAAGAAGAAAAAGAAGAAGAAGAAGAAGAAGAAGAAGAAGAAAAAGAAGAAGAAGAAGAAAAAGAAGAAGAAGAAGAAGAAGAAGAAGAAGAGAAGAAGCAGAAGAAGAAGAAGAAGAAGAAGAAGAAGAAGAAGAAGAAGAAGAAGAAGAAGAAGAAGAAGAAGAAGAAGAAGAAGAAGAAGAAGAAGAAGAAGAAGAAGAAGAAGAAGAAGAAGAAGGAAAAGAAGAGAAAAAAGAAAAAAAGAAAAGAAGGAAAAGAAGAGAAAAAAGAAAAAAAGAAAAAGAAGGAGAAAAAGAAGAAGAGAAAGAAGAAGAAGAAGAACAAGAAGAAGAAGAAGAAGAAGAAAGATTGTCGACATCATCATCATGTCTAATTTTTTCAAAAATTGGGTTTTTCTTCGCTTTATTTATCGATATATTACTAATAAAAAGGCATACGTATAAGTGAGCATGAAAATTTCGTATGAAATTTATTACGTTTTACCTATGTAACCTTCCTTATTTAAATGTACTATAACGTATTGAAACACCTCTCAACTTTCTGCAAATCCCACACAGTTGGTGTGAGCCACAGTAAAAAGTGAACAAGAACAAGATTGTAGGAAACTAAACGAAACGACGAAGACGCACACTTGTATGCGCGAGACCTCGTGAATGCCTCAACCTATTCAACTCGGCGCCATTGTTCGTCCTGGTTATACGCTTGGCAAACAAAAGGTTTGCCTTACTCTCGAGAGCGGAAGTGTGCGTAGCAGTTCTTCGACACCGTACAACTGGATCACAAGGAAGCCGTCGGCCTCGCTAGCATCGCCAGGACTTACTTCTCCTTCCGCCAGCATGCTCAAGATCCAGATGAAAGATCTCGGTGCATGGTCCGGGACCGACCGTGCTTGTGATACATGTGCTGGACATGACAGCGACGATGACGCCGACGCTTCTTTCGGCGTTTTGCGCGGACCTCCACGTGGGTACCGTAGCTACGCATCTCGCGCAGCCACGTCGAACGTCACCCCTGGACGCGACCCCCAGAGCGAGGGAAGTCGTACGGCCGTGGACAAATCTGACAGCCGTATGACCGACGTATCCTCCCGCTCCGGGAATCCAAACTCATCGCCAGCGTTCCCGGATCAGAGGCTCTCTCGTCCCGAGAAAGGCAAGAAAGCGTCCGGCGTGTGCCTGCGCTTGGCGGAGAACGATTCCGCGATCACCCATCACTTCAATTCACTCCAAGGAGTTGCGAGTGTCAGCTGATGCGGTTCCCGAAGAAATCGAGCTCCATCGGTTTCCGTCCGGAAGGTGGCGTCTTCTAAATCGTTCTTGGCAAGCGACGACGCTGCGGCGTGCGCTCCGCTGGCTTCCACCGGAGCTAAGCTGTATTGGAGCCGCTTACTTTTTGCTTTATTCTTCTTTATTTTGATAACAGTGCAAATATAGTTTTATAATTTTCGACAGCTATACTCGTGCCTTATGTTTATTGCAAGACCTTTATTACAGCAGAGAATATTTATTAGGATTTAACGCCCCAAAATTATGACCTCGCTTATGAGGGACGCTGTGGTGGAGGGCTACCGAAAAAAATTTGACCCACTGGGGTTCTTTAACATCCTTCCAAATCTAAATAGAAGGGCGTTCCGCATATAACTCGGTAATACGAAACAAAGTGCGTGTAATGCGTTACAAATGCGTAGCGCGTACCGCTCTACTCCGAAAACTGACGAATATTGACAGTGGATACACGGAAATTAGTTTGTGCAGCTGCGCTGGGAGTAGTTGCTGCGAGACTGTTTAAAAAGGGTCCACAAAGTCCGCTCTTCCAACTTTCGCCGATACTATTTTGTGCATTTCGCGCAGGCTCAGCGGCGTTGCAGTGAAATCTCTGAGAGATCACAAAAAGGGTGCCGTAGTTGTCCGCTGCCCCCGCCGGTGTCAGTGTCTGCTAGGGCGCGAAATAAGAAAACTCAATAGGAACAGCCACAATGAAACGGGGCTCGAACCTTGGTCATCTCCGTGGACAGCCAGTATTCTATCCACAGAGTCGTGTCGGTGCACGAAACATCCTCAAGAGAGGACCCTATAGAAGCGCTATGTCAGGAAGAAAACGCGTCGGCAGACATACGTAATATTGCGTGGAAGAGTTAAAAAACAACTAGATGTCACGCACTGCGAATATCGTAACGAGTGAGTCATTGAACGCTTTCAACTCATTACGAAGGGCTCAGCCAAGATTTTTTCTTGTCATCAGGTGCCGCACCAATTTATGACATAGTGGGTGCCTTGCAATCGTATTAGTAGCCGCAGGAGAGTCCACGACAGACTCTGGAAGTGCCACTCTTCCAGCTTTCGTTCTGCCAACGACGATGATGTTGATGCTCCTTGGAAGTTTGGCACCTACCCACCGTGTGGCGCTTTCCACGCAAGCCTGGTTTTTTTTCTGGTGATTTCAATTGTGTTCACTGCAAAAAAAAACCTTTAGTTATTCTGTTTTTGAGGGTATGTTTAAGGTTAGCCAAATATATTGTACCAAATTTTGATGCCTCAATTTTAGAATATTGCTGCAGGAATATTTTTGATGAGCTTTGTAATGTTATTCAAGCCACTAAAGCTATACTATTTCGAAATTCATAAATAATTTTTAAACTGTGTCAAATTCCAACATATTCATTCCATATTGTTCTAGCCAGATAAACACTGCTGTATTGTTTGCGAGAAAGTGCATAATTTATATTAAATTAGTGGTTATTTCGTGTTTCCTTTCTTTCTATTTTTTAACATTTCATTTTTTCTCCTTCTTGTATTATTAAACATTTGTGTTCAGAAAGCGTTTACTTAACCACAAAGCTCGAGTTGCCACTGACCCTTGCCACATTGTGTTTAGAATAAATGTTCGACGATATAAAGAACAAAGTGTTCGACTATGGGAGAGCTTTAACCTGTCCCGTGTGTCGGTAATTGAAATGTGTGTTTAGAAAAACTGGCAGATACCACGTACAGTGGGAACTGATGATATGCGAAGCATGAAAGAGGAAGGTTGTTATCTCACTTTAAATCGGCATAACGTTACGAGGCGCAGGTAAATAATGCCATACATGACTTCCCTGTCATGATCACCTAATTTACACGTCTCAATTAGCTTTGTCATCCATTCACGTCACTTGATACTAAATTTGGTATATGTGGAGCTAGCATAATAAATAACCGTGAGTGCCCTATGATTGTAGCACGTAGTCATGTTTTACATGACACGCATATTAAGATTATTGCGTTTGAACGTGTCATTTACCTCCGTCGTCGGTTCATGTCACGTGACATCAAATTTGGTATATGTGGAGCTGGTGAAAGAGCCGCGAGAGCATCATGAGCGTGGTAGGTTGTCATGTCCTTACATGGAACACATGTCGAATTGTACTGGTGCTTTGAGTGTAGCATGTAGTCATGCTGTTACATGACACGCATGTCATGATTATCATGTTTGCAGCAGTCACATACCTTCGTCATTCATTAGCGTCACGTTATACAAACTTTGGCAAATGTGAAGCTAGCGAAACAACCGCGAGTGCATCATCATAGTGGCATGTAGCCATGTTGTTACAAGACAAGCATGCTGTGATTATCCTTATTCGATGTGCCCTTTACATATGTCGTCCATTCGCGGCACGTAATACCGAGTTTGGTACATGTGAAGCTAGTGAACCAGCGCGAGCGCATCGCGAGGGTAGCATGAAGTCATGTTGTTACGTGACCTGCATCTCATGATTATTATGTTCGCACCAATCAAATACCTTCGTCATCCATTCACGTACTGAATTACCGAATTTGGTATGTGTGACGCTAGCGAAACGGCCGCTAGCGCATCATGAGCGTGGCATGTAGTCATGTTGTTAAATGACACGCATGCCAAGATTTTCTTGTTAGGGTCTTTCGCTTGTGTTCGCAATACAATCATGCCATATCATACCAGTTTTGCAACATGCCATGTGATCGAAACCACCGTAAGAGCTAGCTGCAGGATCATGAAATGTAAATCGTGAGATTCAAGACAAACATGTCATGATTTTATGTTATGACTAGTCACTTAGCTCGTCATACAGTCATGTTATGGCATACCTTTATCGAAATAGCCAGGACAGCTAAAAGTCGTAAGCGGATAGATAGATAGATAGATAGATAGATAGATAGATAGATAGATAGATAGATAGATAGATAGATAGATAGATAGTGCCACGAACTGTTCGCCACCGCTAAACAAGCCCTGCCAGTCTACGCAGCGCGCGCCTTCTATCTTATCTCCCTCTTCCCCTTCCCTTACCTTTCTTTCTTATAAAAACCCAAGCCGGACAATAAACGCTCGCTTTTTGCCCTGGTTACTCTGTTCGTGCATTTCGGGGCGCGGCCCAGCCGCGGGGGCCGGTTATAACAGTGGCGACGAGTATTTCAACAAAGAACGAGACCCAGCTGCTTCCTGAAGGTGGGCAAGCAGCCACCACATCGACAGCCATGAGTCACCGCCTCTCGGAATTCAACGACGACACAGATAAGTGGCAAGCGTACCTCGTGAAGGTTGAGGCTTATTTTGAAGCAAACGAAGTCACTGATGATGCAAGGAAAAGAGCCCTGTTGGTAGCCGCACTTGGGTCGCGAACGATTGATGTGCTATGCGGTAGAGTGGCACTGCAGAAACCAAACGCACTCGGCTACGATGCGGTAGTGAAAGTTCTAAGCGAGTATTATGACCCACGACCAAACGAAATTTCAGAAAGCTTCAAGTTTTTCCACCGAAACCAGCAGGAAGGAGAGTCTGTTCACGCATTCATTGTGGAAATACGGCGCCTAGCGCATAACTGCAACTTCGCGTTCATGCTGGATAGGATGTTAAGGGACCGTAACGTGTGCGGGGTACGTTCAAGAAATTTGCAAAAGCAGCTGCTCGCGAAACCTGAGTTGACATTACAAGAAGCAGAGGCACTTGCGTTGGCGGCAGAAAGGGCAGAGTTAGATGCGGAGAACATAAATCGAGAAACGCCCCCGGCAACAGTGTCGGCAATGAAGGAGCAACGCTGGGTGTCGCGAGGCCAGAAGAAAAACGAAGGCGGAAAGCTATGCGAGTGCTGCGGAAAGCGTAATCATAAGCGCGTGACCTGTTCAATGCGTGGGAGGCACTGTTACAAATGGGGAAAACAAGGGCACTTGGCACGCATGTGCCAAAGGATTGACAACGCGTTGATTGTAACAGCCCAAGCCACCGACAGTGATAGCAGCGCGTCGCAACTTTGGTCCGTAACATCGAAGAATTCATTGGTGCCACCAATTCAGGAAACGTTCACGTGGAACGGCGTAAAGCTGAAGATGGACGTGGATACCGGCTCGCCCGTATGCGTCATTCCTAGAGCAACCTACAAAGCCCACCGTAATCAATGGCCGAAGTTGCAGGAGCCGAAGATAAAGCTGGCGTGCTATTTGGGGAAGCTACCCGTACTCGGAGTACTGGCAATGCGTGTATGCCACAAATCGGCGGAGGTTGATTGCAACCTAATCGTCTTGGACGACTGCGAAGGTCCTCTCCTGTGCGGTCGTGATTTGCTGCAGAAACTACAACAGCAGGGCACAGCAGTACTCCACGTAGCTGCGCCACCACTCGGGGCGATCCCGGAGTCTCCGCCCGCGCCTGCTGTGTTGGACCGCTACTCCGACCTGTGCACGGAGGGCGTAGGACTCATGAAAGGCCCACCGGTGCGCCTTCACATCAAGCCTGGAGTGACGCCAAAGTTCTTCAAGGCAAGAAAGGTACCCTACGCTCTGTTGGATAAAGTTTCAGAGGCATTAGATCGACTCGTGGCAGCTGGCATTATATCACCAGTGACGCACTCGGAATGGGCTACGCCCATTGTTCCAGTCTTAAAGAAAGACGGCACAGTTCGCATTTGCGGTGACTTCAAGGTTACTTTGAACTTAGTATGCGAGCTGGAACAATACCCGCTGCCTCTTATCGAGGATATTTTTGCGCAGTTAGGGGGGGGGGGGGGGGAGCGGTTCAGCATTTTGGATTTGCGCGACGCCTACAACCAGATCCCGCTAGACGAAGAGTCTCGCAAATTGGCCGTGATAAACACCCACAAGGGCCTCTTTTGCTTCAACCGCCTCCCGTTTGGGATTGCTTCGGCACCCGTGATATTTCAAAGGCGGATTGAATCAATCCTACAGGGCTTGCCTGGGGTGCAAGTGTACCTAGATTACGTGTTGATAGCGGAAGAGGGTTACAGCGAAAACCGCAATGTGATGGCTGTGCTCGAGCGCTTCCGTGAACATGGCATTAAGCTTCGTGCTGATAAGTGCCACGTTAGCGAGCCCTCTGTTACATATCTAGGTCACCGTATTGACGCGAATGGACTGCATCCCAAAGAACGTGGATGCTATCAGGCTAGCCCCCTCTCCACAGAACGTCTGCGAGCCACGCTCATTTCTGGGCATGGTAACCTTTTATAACAAGTTTATGCCCGACTTGTCTACCATTCTATCACCGTTGTACAAACTGCTGAAAAAGGGCGCTAAGTGGACGTGGAGCACCAACGAAAAGAAAGCCTTTGTCCAGGTGAAAAATGCGTTGTGCGCGGCACCCATACTCACTCATTTTGATCCGAACCGTGAGCTCTTCTTAGAGTGTGATGCGTCCCCATACGGAGTTGGTGCTGCACTTTTTCATCACACCGAAGGCGAGAAGCGACCCGTAGCCTTTCAATCGAGAACGCTGACAACTGCCTAAAGAACGTACTCTCAGATCGAGCGCGAAGCGTTAGCCTTGATATTTGGTGTTGCTAGGTTTAGGGACTAACTGTTGGGGCGAGAGTTCACTCTGGTTACGGATCACCAGCCGTTGCTGGGCCTGTTAAGGCACGACCGTCAGACCCCCGTCATGGCGGCAGCCAGAATACAAAGATGGGTCTTACTACTTGGTGCATAAAAGTATAAACTGCAGTACAAGCCGGGAAAATTTATGCTCAACGCGGATGCATTAAGCCGGTTACCCCAATTTCTTGAACAGGAGCTGCAGGACGACGAGGATGCGGCCGAGTACGTCCTCGTCGTGGACCAGTGGTACGAGCCGGGGGTGCCCATGAAAGAGCTTCAAGCCCTCACGCAGTGAGACGGCGTACTGTCAAGTGTGTGCAGATACGTCATCCAAGGTTGGCCACAACGCACTGCGGAGGAAGGCACAGAGATGCGGGAGTATCACAAAAGGCGGAACGAGCTGTCCGTGCAGCATAACTTGCTTCACTAGGGTCATCGTGTTGTGGTTCTGGCGGAAGCCAGGAAGAAGCTACTGAAGTTATTACACGGAGCTCATCAAGAAGTTTCTGCAATGAAGGCAGTTGCACGGTCGAAATTTCGGTGGCCTGGCTTGGACCACGATATTGAGCGCTTAGCCGCTGCGTGTCAGCACTGCGTACAGGCGTAGCCCATGCCACCCGCGCAAGCACCCATTCGCTGGCCAGAGACGCAGGAAAGATGGTCGCGATTGCATGTCAACTTCGCGGGTCCGATCCAAAACAAGATGCTTCTTGTCGTCGTGGACTCTCACAGTAAATGAATTGAGGTCATTCCCCTGGCTCACGTGACCTCGCGCAACACAGTCGATGCCCTGCGAACGCTGTTCAGTAGATTCGGTCTGCCACACACAGTAGTGTCTGATAATGGCACGCCAATCACCTGATGGGAGTTCAAGGAGTTCTTGCAACAGAACGGGGTAGTTCACGTGCGGGCACCCCCCTACCATCCACAGAGTATTGGACTCGCCGAACGTGCGGTGCGAACCATCAAAGACGGACTAAAGAAGTGTGGGGACGCAGACTGGTCTAGGGTGCTGGCTAGAACATTGTGCCGCTATAGAAACACGCCGCTTCCGTCTGGGAGCTCACCATCAGAAATGTTGCTGGGTTACCAGCTCCGCACCCGATTAAACATGTGTTTTCCTCCCAGGAGCCGAGCAACAGGGGATGTTCACTCTGCTGACAGCGCCGAGTGGAACTTAGCACCGGGAGATCCTGTGTACCTTCGCAATTACGGCCGTGGTGACAAGTGGACACCTGGGAAGGTCCGGTCAACCTCTGGTGCACGCATCGTGTCTGTCGACACGGAGAACGGGCTTGTTCACCGGCACATGGACCAGCTAAGGCGGAGAAGCGTCGAAGAACCGTCGAGTCCAGAGGCTCTCACTAGTCCCCAGATAAGCCCGGACCCTCCAGTACAAGACTGCGAAGCTCCAACGGCTACTGGCCCCGGTCTCCCGGGCCACCCGCCCCCAGAGCTAAGACGTTCCACACGTATCAAGAAGCCAGTGGAGCGTTATGGATTCTAAGGAAGAAGGAATGCCACGAACTGTTCGCCACCGCTAAACAAGCGCTGCCAGTGTACGCTGCGCGCGCCTTCTATCTTATCTCCCTCTTCCCCTTCCCTTACCTTTCGTTCTTATAAAAACCCAAGCCGGACAATAAACGCTCGCTTTTTGCCCTGGCCACTCTGCTCGTGCATTTCGGGGCGCGGCCCAGCCGCGGGGGCCGGTTATAACAGATAGATAGATAGATAGATAGATAGATAGATAGATAGATAGATAGATAGATAGATAGATACGCTCAAAGTCACCGAAGCTCGCTAAGAAATGCTTCGCAGTCAAAAGTTGTTAAAGATTTAGATTACTTGGTACTTTACTGTGGGAGTCCAGGGACCTGTGATGCCTGGTCTTCCCGACAAGCAGCTGTTGGTTGTGCGTGAAATTGTTCACAGCGTAACTTTTGTCGACGTGGCATGACCAAATGTGTATTTAGAAAAAGTGTTTCACGATCTGGAGTACTGCGTACTCAACTATGGGAGAGCGGTGAGCAATCGCGGTACAATAACGAGGGCAGTTACATGTTTAAGACCCACGGGACAAGTGTTTCGAAATTGGGTTAACGATTTCGAGTACTTTGTACTATACCATGGGAGAGCTGAAAACCGTCCCGTGGGAGACTTTCCCCCAAAACTGTACAATTGGTAAGTTTCACTGTGCACTCAACTTGTACATACACAAACGAAACTTCGAAACAAGTAAAGACAGTGTATACATCTTACAAATGAGCACTAAAACCTAATTTATCACTGTGTGTTAAGGAAAAGATTTTAACGATTTGGAGTATTCAGCACTGAACTATGGGAGGGCAGTGAGCCATCCCGATGAATTTAGTGTAGCTTGTTTACAGATTTTGAGGCTGTAATCCTACGAATTGCATTGTGGAACTGTGTACTTAGAAAAAAAAACCACAGTATGTCCACGAGGTGAATGATGATGAGTGGGCGAAGCGGATGGACGCACGGAGAGACAGACGCATGGACGAATGCAGGGACGGATGCATGGTTGAACGGATGGACGCTTTAACGGATGGATAGACGAATGGATTAACGGAAGCCAGAAGAAATGGACTTACGGAAGCGCAGGCGACCTGACGGATGCTTCGCCCCACTCATCATTCACTCCATGGATATGCTGTGATTTTTATTATCATACTACAGGTAATGTCTTCCAGAATCGTACCATTTGCATTTCTCAGCGTATATGCATTTCGTTATATATACAATCACCGCCCTCTACGGCCGCTTCAAGAACTGCCGAGAGGTGGCAGCAGACGATTACGAAGGGACGCTCAGCCCACGCCTTAAGAAGCTTTGCACCTAAAAGTAGTTAATGATTTTAAGCACTTCGTATACTACTATGAGAGAGCATTAAGCCGTCCCGTCCTCGAACGGAATTCAGCTTGTATTTTTAGAAAGAGCTGTTAACGATTTTCAGTATTGAGTACTTCGTACTGTACTATGAAAGAGCATAAAGCCGTACCGTAGGCCTGACATTTGACAAAGCGAAGCACAACTGTGTTTAGATAAAGTGTTTAATGATTTAGAATACTCGGTACTCTAACATAGGAGAGCTGAAAGCCTTCCCGTGGGCCTTACATCATAGCAGCAGAAGCTTCGAATCCGGACTGGGTCCGTGCAATGGAACGTATAACTATCCGCATATAAAGTGTTATGATACAAACAATAAACGTTGTAATACAAAAAGGCGCAAGGGTTTGTGAATGCCTTGAGCCATCGATGGTGTTCCACTAGAAAGACAGAAATAGCAATTACAAGGTTACGATGCCGGATCCCCACACCGAACTTTTATCAATACAGGTGTGATTTGCTGCAGTCACCTTCGGGCCTTTATTGCAACGAGAGGGAATCTTTATTTTAAGATGTAAATTGTAGGCAAATCAAAGGAAATTATTTCTAGATGAACTCCTCCTTAAGGTAGGTTAAGTTTATTTTAATAAAACTTTCTGTTGGGCTGGTTGGAACATGCTTACTGAAACGACGCATACCACCAAGGAAGAAACATTAAGGTCTCCCTTTTTGTTCCGTCCCTAAAGGGCCCTCTAACGCTTGAAAACATCGGTTCCGACTACATAACTCGTAGTGGAGCTCGACAAAACTACTGCGAGCGGATTTGACACCGGAAGGTTGCCGCCATATGATTGGATAAATATAAAATTAATTATGATCGCAGCATTGCATCAAAATAGGGATTACTATTGCATTTATTTTTTATTAGCAGAATTTTTCACTCAAAGCGACAGAGAATAAAGCTTTCTCACTTTTCCAGCTTGAAAACTTCCAAGCTGGTCAAAGAATGCGCCGAACGCCATGTGCTGGAGGAAACACGCTGGCGACTCTCCGGGCGCTCTTATTTCCGGGGATGGCGGGCCACATGCGGGCCGCCATCACCGCACGCAATTTCGGATTTTCTGCCTGTGGTCTGCGAACGTCAACTCGCGTTACGACGCATGCGCAGTGGCAGCGACCACACCACAAGGGCTCGCGGTGCGCTATTCTAAGCTCCCTAATAGCAAAAATACTGAGAAGGTATAGCTGAGTTAAAGTAGTCTCCGAGTAGTGTGCTGGTCTATTACCTTAAATATTTTTATATTGGGATTTTCTTCGCTTTAATTATCAATATATTACTAATAAAAAAGGCATTTTATACGTATAAGCGAGCATGAAAATTTCGTATGGAATTTATTACGTTTTACCTATGTAACCTTCCTTATTTTAATGTACCATAACATATTGAAACACCCCTCAACTTTCTGCGAATCCCACACAGTGGGTGTGAGCCACAGTAGAAAGTGAACAAGAACAAGATTGTCGGCAAACTAAACGAAACGACGAAGACGCACAGCAATATGCGCGAGAGCTCGTGAATGCCTCGACCCATTCTACTCGGCGCCATTGTTCGTCTTGGTTCTACGCTTGGCAAACAAGAGGCCTGCCTTACTCTCGAGAGCGGAAGTGTGCGTAGCCGTTCTTCGACGCCGTACAACTGGATAACAAGGAAGCCGTCGGCCTCACTAGCATCGCCATGACTTACTTCTCCTTCCGCCAGCATGCTCGGAATCCAGGTGAAAGATCTCGGTGCATGGTCCGGGACCGACCGTTCTTGTGATACATGTGCTGGACATGACAGCGACGACGACGCCAACGCCAACCTCGGCGTTTTGCGCGGGCCTCCACATGGGCACCGTAGCTATGCATCTCGCGCAGCCACGTCGAACGTCACCCCGGAACGCGACCCCCAGAGCGAGGGGCGGCGTACCGCCATGGACACATCTGACAGTCGTATGACCAACGTATCCTCCAGCTCCGGGAATCCAAACTCATCGCCAGCGTTCCCGGATCAGAAGCTCTCTCGTCCCGAGAAAGGCAAGCAAGCGTCCGGCGTGTGCCTGCGCTTGGCGGAGAACGATTCCGCGACCGCGCATCACTTCGATTCACTCCAAGGAGTTGCGAGTGTCGACTGACGTGGTTCCCGAAGAAATCGAGCTCCATCGGTTTCCGTCCGGAAGGTGGCGTCTTCGAAATCGTTCTTGGCAAGCGACGACGCTGCGGCGTGCGCTCCGCTGGCTTCCACCGGAGCGAAGCTGTATTGGAGCCGCTTACTTTTTTCTGTATTTTTCTTTATTTTATTAACAGCGCAAATATAGTTTCCTGTTTTTGGATGGCTATAGTCGTGGCTTAATTTTTTGCCAGACCTTTATTGCAGCAGTAAAGAATAATAGGGTTTCACGCAGCAAAACCATGACTTCATTACGAGGAACGCTGTAGTGGAGGGCTACCGAAAAAAAAATTGACCCACTGGGGTTCTTTAACGTCCTTCCAAGTCTAAATGCAAGGGCGCTCCGCATATAACTTCGTAAATACAGAACAAAGTGCATGTATTGCCTTACAAATGCGTAGCGCGTACCACTATTCTCCGAAGAATGACGAATAATGGCAGTTGAGACACAGAAATTATAGTTTGTGCAGCTGCGCTGAGAGTAGTTGCTGCAAGACTGTTTAAAGAGGGTCCACAAAGGCCACTCTTCCAACTTTCGCCGAAACTATTCTGTGCGTTTCGCGCAGACCCGGTGGTGTTGCAGCGAAATCTGCTAGTAGATCACAAAAAGGGTGCCGTAGTTGTCCGCCGCCCCCGCTGGTGTCGGTGTCTGCTAGGGCGCGAAATATGAAAACTAAATAAAAACAGCCACGATGAAACGGGGCTCGAACCTTGGTCTTCTCCGTGGACAGCCAGTATTCTATCCACAGAGTCGTGTCGGTGCACGAAACATCATTGAGAGAGGGCCCTATAAAACCGCTTTTTCAGGAAGAAACCACGTCAGAAGACGTACGTAATATTGCGTGGAAGAAGAGTTAAAAAACAACTAGATGTGACGCTCTGCGAATATCGTAACGAGTGAGTGATTGAACGCTTCCAACTCATTACGAAGTGCTCAGCCATGATTCTTTCTTGTCATCAGGTGCCGCACCATTTTATGCCATTGTGTGTACCTTGCAAGCGTATTAGTAGCCGCAGGAGAGACTACGACGGGCTCTGGAAGTGCCACTCTTCCAGCTTTCGTTGTGACCACGACGATGATGATGATGCTCCTTGGAAGTTTGGCACCTACCCACTGTGTGGCGCTTTCCGCGCAAGCCTGCGTTTTTTAGGGGCGAAGCTCCTTATGGCGTGGCTTGGGCGTCCCTCGTATGTAACCACCAGTGGCACATACCCGAAATAGGTATAACACTTGACCTCCAAGGTGGTGCCAGTGAGAGATTTCTTCTGTGCGTTGTTTAACAATAAAAAATTGTGCTCAATGTACATGCCAATGGCTGCTAATGCGGAATGAGAGACATGAGCATTCGGCTATTAGTCAACGCGCACGCTGCGATCCCCATTAGCAGCCATTGGCATGTACATTGAGCACTATCGGACAAGAAAGGGATGCTACATTATACTCGCTGGGTGTAACCTCCTTAGCTTTAGAAAGGTTTAGCGAGCGTTGAGCCGCAGTGCCATGAATACAATGAACTTGTATATACCATGAATGAACTCAAGGTGGTTAAAAATGAGAAGTAGATACGAAGCGCAAGCCGTAAGAAAGTAAAAGCCGAATTCTCCTGTCTCTCATTTCTCATTAGCAGCCACTGGCATGTAAATTGAGCCCTATCTGACAGGGAAAGGTTGCTACGTTATACTCGCTGGGCGTAGCCTCCTTGGTTTTCGAAAGGTTTAGCGAGCGTTTGGTCGCACTGCCATGAATACAGTGAACTAGAATATACCATGAACTCGAGGTGGTTAAAGGAGGGAAGTGGACCCAAAGCGCAGGCCGTAAGAAAGTGTGCGTGTGCCACCTCTCGTTTAGTCCTTGGAATGTCCGCTGGTTGGCGGTGCTTCTATATGGGGAATATATGATAAAAAAATTGCCCGCAGCTTCCCTCGGGGGAACACTGAGGAGGATGCGGAAGCATGTAATTGGTTAACGGGTGTTAAATTGCGACTTACTTGGGTCGATGGCTAAATTGGTTAACGTGGTTGTGAAATGGGGTGTTAAATGAGTGAACACGTACGGCACGTATGCGAAAGGGCGGTGTTTTATTTATTGCGACGAACCAACGGACGAGCGGCAACTGAGCGAGCGAGCGCCGACCTTGAGTATATATACAGCGCGACGGTGCATGCGCTGTCAGCTGTCGAATGTTCTCGAAGGAGAAGCGCGCGCGCGGCACAGATGGCGACGGTGCGACGGCGCATGCGCTGTCAGCTGTCGAATGTTCTCGAAGGAGAAGCGCGCGCGGCACAGATGGTGGGCGACGGCGCGACGGCGCATGCGCGCGCGTCAGCTGTCGAATGTTCGAGAAGCGGTGCGGACGGCGCGGACGGCGCACTACAAGGCGCGAGTATAAGATGCTTCCGCATCTAATATGTTGAACGATTTTGAGTACTTCGTACTCAACTATGGGAGAGCACTGAGCCGTCCCGCTAAAACAGTTTAGTGGCTGGTAACAGAGTTAGACACAGGGGGGGGTAAGAAAAAGGGGGTAACGATTTAGAGCACAGGGTACTCTACTAGGGGAGAGCTTAAAGCCGTCCCACATGCCTGAATACACAGGCATGGTTCAGTGTGCACCGACATGCCTGAATACACAGGCATGGTTCAGTGTGCACCGACCATGCCTGAATACACAGGCATGGTTCAGTGTGCACCGACGCTCGCGTAGGTTTTAAATAGCTAACTTTACCGTACAAGCTCATGTTTGTGTTACTGGTTTCCGTACCAATACTTTACCTTCCTGGTGCATTTAATGTGAAACTTTGACCGTTTTAACTCGGACACATGTATGCTTTTGAAGTGCAACAAATAACCTTATACTTGATGAACGCGTGAATATTGCAGTAGTAGAGAACGAGTGATTATTGTATCAGACGTAATGAATTAGCTCAACTAAGGCGGTGCGGACGGCGCGGACGGCGCGGACGGCGCACTACAAGGCGCGAGTATAAGATGCTTCCGCATCTAAAAGATGCGAGATGGTGGGACATGGAGTGTTGAATAGAGGAACGAACGGACACACAAACAGATGCATGGATGGACGCATGAACGGACGCAGGGGCGGATGCATGAAAAAACGCAGGGACGGCCGCACAAACAGACGCATGGACGGTCACACAGATGGACGCATGGACGGACGAATGCTTCGCCCCACTCTCCATCATTCACTCCGTGGATATGCTGCCATTTTTTTCGTGATTTCACTTGTAATCACTGGTAAAAAAATTATTAGTTATTCTGTTTTTGAGGGTAGGTTTAAGGTTAGCCAAATAAACTGTACCAAATTTTGATGCCTCAATTTTAGAACATTACCGCAGGAATATTTTGATGCGCTTTGTAATGTTATTCAAGCCACTAAACGTATCCTATTTCGAAATTCATAAAGTAATTTTTAAGATGTGTAAAATTCCAACATATTCATTCCGTATTGTTCTAGCAAGATAAAAACTGCTGTATAGTCTGCGCGAAAGTGCATAATTTATAATAAATTAGTGCTTATTTCGTGTTTCCTTTTTTTCTATTTTGCTAACATTTCTTTTTTTTCTCCTTCTTGTATTATAAACATTTGTGTTCAGAAAAAGTTTACTTAACCACAAAGCTCGAGTTGCCACTGACCCTTGCCACATTGTGTTTAGAATAAATGTTCGACGATATAAAGAACAAAGTGTTCGACTATGGGAGAGCTTTAACCTGTCCCGTGTGTCGGTAATTGAAATGTGTGTTTAGAAAAACTGGCAGATACCACGTATAGTGGGAACTGATCATTTGCGAAGCAGGAATGAGAAAGGTTGTTATATCACTTTAAATCTGCACAACGTTGCGAGGCGCAGGTAAATTATGCCGTACATGACTTCCCTGTCACGATTATCCAATTTACACGTCTCATTTAGCTTTGTCCTCTATTCACGTCACTTGATACTAATTTTCGTATTTGTGGAGCTAGCATAATGTCCGTGAGTGCCCTATCATCGTAGCATGTATTCATGTTTTACATGACACGCATATCAAGATTATCGCGTTTGAACGTGTCATTTACCTTCTTCGTCGGTTCATGTCACGTGACATCAAATTTGATATATGTGGAGCTAGTGAAAGAGCCGCAAGCGCATCATGAACGTGGTAGGTTGTCATGTTCTTACATGGAACGCGTGTATGATTATCATGCTTGCACCCGTCATATTTTGTCATCCATTGACGTCATATAACACCAAATTTGGCATATGTGGAGCTAGCGAAACGGCCGAGAGCGCATCATAAAGTACCCAATGCACTCCGACCTAACGTTGACGAGCGAGCACGCTGGGCGCAGCGACGCTTAGCAAACAAAACGGACGCCACGTGCGACCAGCGTCCGTCGGCGCAAGCCAGCGGTAACCGGCGCGAAATGCAACATGCTACATTTCGCGCCCATGACGTTACCAAGCTCTACCCAGACAGCCCTGCGTCTGCCTTTCTTCGTGATGGAGGGACTCCGGGCGCGCTCGAACGCGCATGCGTCAAAGCAACGCAGCGCGGCACTTGTCTGGAAGTAAGATCGGCGCCTGGCGTGGCATCGCTGGCGTGACGTGACGGAACGAACGCGGAAGCGCACACGCGCCAGGTCACGTCGAAGTGTACTGGTGCTTTCAGTGCGGCATGTATTCATGTTGTTGCATGACACGCATCTCATGATTATCATGTTTGCAGCAGTCACATACCTTCGTCATTCATTGTCGTCACGTTATACAAACTTTGGCTTATGTGAACCTAGCGAAACAACCACGAGTGCATCATCAATGTGGCATGTAGCCATGTTGATACATGACAAGCATGTCGTGATTATCATGTTTCGATGTGTCCTTTACCTATGTCGTCATTCACGTCGCATAATACCAAGTTTGGTACATGTGAACCTAGTGAAACAACCACAAGTGCATCATCAATGTGGCATGTAGCCATGTTGTTACATGACAAGCATATCGTGATTACCATGTTTCGATGTGTCCTTTACCTATTTTGTCCATTCGCGTCGCGTAATACCTAGTTTGGTACATGTGAAGTTAGTGAAACGGCCGCGAGCGCATCACCACCGTAGCATGCAGTCAAGTTGTTACATGACATGAATCTCATGATTATTATGTTCGCACCAGTCACATACCTTGGTCATCCATTCACGTACTGTAATACCGAATTTGGTAAGTGTGACGCTACCGAAGCGGCCGCTAGTGCATCATGAGCGTGGCATGTAGTCATGTTGTTAAATGACACGCATGCCATGATTTTCATGTTAGGGTCTTTCGCTTGTGTTTGCAATATAATCATGCCATATGCAATGTAATGCAATGATTATATGCAATATAATCATGCTATAATCATGCCAATCATGCCACTACCCCAAGTACGAAGAGGAAGCCGCCTGGCGACCTAACAGCTGGTTACTATGAGCGGGCCGTGGTAGGCTTTGAGGCGCTCCACGTTGACAATGTCGCGCCCTCGACGGCGCATGTCCAAAGATGGTTCGATGGGTTCGATCAAGTAATTTACAGGGGAAGTGCGTTCGACGACACAGTAGGGGCCCTCGTATTTGGGCAATAGTTTTGAAGATAGGCCAGTTGAAGTGGTAGGGATCGAGAGCCAGACGAGGGCTCCAGGGAGGAATGTGGGCGCAGTAGTGCTGGTGTCAGTACGAATGCCTTTTTGCCGCTCTTGATCATGAGCTGTAAAGGTCCTTGCAAGCTCTCGACACACTTCAGCAAGCTTGGCTGTAGCAGAAATAGGTGCCCACTCGGACGGATCCGGCTTGTACGGAAGTATAGTGTCGATGGTGTGCGACGGGTGCCTTCCATATAATAAAGAGAAAGGTGAAAAGCCGGTAGTGCTCTGAGGGGCGGTGCTATATGCGTATGTGACGAAGGGTAGAATGGCATCCCAATTTGTGTGATCGGTGGCGACGTACTTGGAGAGCATGTCACCGAGCGTACGGTTGAAGCGTTCAGTGAGGCCATTCGTCTGCGGGTGGTAAGCAGTAGTTTTGTGGTGAACAACGTTGCACTCTTTGAGAATGGCTTCGACGACTTCAGACAGGAAGACGCGGCCTTGGTCACTGAGCAGTGCCTGAGGTGGACCGTGTCGCAGCATGAATCGTTGGAGGAGGAAGGAGGCCACATCGCTCGCTGTAGCCGCGGGGAAAGCGGCAGTCTTGGCGCATCGCGTGAGGTGGTCCACAGCAACAATGGCCCAGCGGTTACCAGCCGACGTTAGTGGAAGTGGCCCATACAAATCGATGCCAATGCGCTTAAACGGCCTGGCAGGGCAAGGTAGAGGTTGCAGACCTACCGGCGACAGGTGCGTTGAAGTTTTGCGGCGCTGACAGTCTATGCAGGAGCGAACGAATTTCTGCACGTAGCGGTACATGCCGCGCCAAAAGTACCGTTTGCGAATGCGGTGGTAAGTCTTCGATACCCCGGAGTGCGCACATTGCGGATCGGAATAAAAGAATTCGCATATGTCAGAGCGCAGAGTGCGGGGTATGACTAGTAGTCACTGGCGGCCGTCACCGTTGTAATTGCGTCGGTGGAGGAGGTCGTCGCGAACGGCGAAATGGTGGGCTTGACGACGCAACGCGCGAGTGGATGGAGTGAATGGATCAGTCAGCAAGTATATCGGTGAGGCAATCCATTGATCCTTGCGCTGTTCAGTAGCAACGGCATGAATGCTAATGGAAGAAACGGAAAGTTGGGACGCTGAGTCGTGGGCATTGTCGTCAGGCAAGGGAGAGCGCGACAGGGCATCGGCGTCAGCATGTTGCCTTCCGTTGCGGTACAGCACGCGGATGTCGCAGTCTTGCAGGCGAAGTGCCCACCAGGCGAGACGGCCTGAGGGATCTTTCAATGACGACAACCAGCATAGTGCGTGATGGTCGGTGACTACACCAAATGGGCGACCATACAATTAGGGTCGGAACTTGGTAAGGGCCCAGACGATTGCCAGACATTCTTTCTCAGTGATGGTGTAATTAGTCTCAGCTTTTGTAAGCGTACGGCTTGCATACGCCACGACATATTCCGGGAACTCTAGTTTGCGCTGAGCAAGGACAGCGCCTAGACCGACACCACTGGCGTCCGTGTGTACCTCTGTAGGGGCCGTAGGGTCGTAGTGGCGGAGTATGGGAGGTGACGTCAACAAACGATGGAGCGTTGCGAGTGCGTCGTCACACTGTGATGACCACAAATGGAGAGGCCCGTTACTTCCGAGGAGCTTCGTCAGTGGCGATACGATAGACGCGAAGTTTCGGATGAAGCGGCGAACGTAGGAACACAGTCCTACGAAACTGCGCAGTTCCTTGACGGATGTCGGCTTGGGGAACTCGGTCACGGCCCGAAGCTTGGCTGGATCGGGGAGAATTCCGTCCTTGGAGACGACGTAGCCGAGTATTGTCAACTGCCCAGCTGCAAATCGGCACTTCTTTAGGTTCAGTTGCAGACTGGCGTCACTCAGACGCGTTAAAACAAGCCGCAGGCCTTGAAGATGCGTGGAGAAGTCCGGAGCGAAAACGACGACGTCATCGAGGTAGTACAGGCACGTGTGCCATTTCAGGTCACGCAGAACGGTATCCATCATGCGCTCAAAGGTAGCGGGCGCATTGCACCGCCCAAACGGCATGACGTTGAATTCGTACAAGCCGTCGGGAGTGACAAAAGCGGTCTTCGGTCGAGCGTGCTCAGCCATAGGTACTTTCCAGTACCATGAGCGCAAATCGAGAGATAAAAAGAATTCGGCTCCTTGCAGGCTGTCAATCGTGTCATCTACGCGCGGTAGCGGGTACACGTCCTTACGAGTGATCTTGTTGAGGCACCGGTAGTCCACACAGAACCGCACAGAAACGTCCTTCTTCGCGACGAGAACGACAGGAGACGCCCAGGGGCTGTTAAAGGGTCGAATAACATCGCGGCGAAGCATGTCGTCCACTTGCTCGTTGATTACACGGCGTTCTGTGGGAGATACGCGATATGGACGTTGCCGTAGTGGTGGTTGTGCGCCTGTGTCGATGCGATGCGTAACAGCGGATGTGCGGCCAAGAGAAGGTTGAGCGACATCGAAAGAAGAGCGGAATTCTTCCAACAGGGCCAGAAGCTGGGAGCGCTGGACCGGCGTAAGGTTGTCAGCAATGGAAGGACCGAATACATTAGCGGATGACGAAACAGATGTAGAAACAGCACTAAGCGTATTGGAAATTTGGCAGTGCGTGTCATCAGGTTGATCCATGACTTGTGCGTCTTCGATGGGTTCCACACTGCCGAGACACTCCCCTCGCACCAACATAACACTGTACGGGGATGAGTTCAGAACAAAAATACCAGTGACGTCAGGAGTGCCCCAGGGCTCCGTGCTTTGACCCTTGTTATTTCTCGTTTATCTAAATGATATAACTACGAATATAGATAGTAAAATAAAGTTATTCGCAGACGACTGTATTATTTATCGAGAAATTAACAATCAACAAGATCACCTCTCTCTCAACAAGTCTCTTAATACCGTTGCAGAATGGTGTTCTCATTGGCAAATGACAATCAACGTAAAAAAATCCGCATGCATGACGATAATACGCAAAAAAGAACCCTCTAACTTTCGCTATAACATAAATGGTGCTGCTCTCACGAATGTACAGAGACATAAATATCTAGGCTTAACAATAACATCAGATCTAAGGTGGGACGCTCACATTGATAATGTTACTTCTTCTGCTATGCAAAAACTATTTTTTTATTCGCAGATCGCTCCATCTGGCACCCACCTCGACGAAACTACTAGCCTACAAAACATTCATTAGGCCAATCCTTGAATATGGAAATACTGTATAGTTTCCTCATACCGTGACTAACATAAAAAAATAGAAAAGGTACAAAGGAAGGCCATAAGATTCAGACATAACAAATTTAAACTGGCTGATTCACCCACTACCCTTCTAGCTGTTTCTGGGCTTCCCACGCACGAAACACGGGCAAAGCAGGCACGTTTGAAATTTCTTTATGAACTCCTACATAATTATTTCAAAATAGATGTCTCAAACTACGTTGAATATTGGCAAACACGAGCTATCCGGCACCAACATACAGATACTCTATTAGAATATAAATGTAACAATGATGCGTTTAAATACTCTTTTTTCCAGTTGCCATCCACGAATGGAATTCGTTAACCCCTTTCACCACTAATGCCCAGTCATTGTGCGATTTCTTATCAAGAATTGAAAATAACGTCTTTTAGCGTCCTTGATATGTCTGCTTTTCTGTGACATGCAAACCAGCATTCACTTGTATTTGGTGTGTATGGTGTGCATAAGTGCTGATTGTATGCTTCAAGGTTGCTGATTTGTATTTTTACACAATATTTACCAATTTACGATCCTAAAAGTGTTAAGTGCTCTTTGTAACCGTATACTGTAGTGCCCACCTGCTATGGTCTCTTTGGAGACTGGCAGTATTGTGAATAAATAAATAAATAAATAAATAAATAAATAAATAAAAATAGTGGTGCTGCCGTGAGTGACTTGCACGGTCGCGAAAGGAACCAGCAAACTTTTTCTGGTGAAAACACAATTAGATGGCGAGAGGAGTGCAGCGGTGTCGGAAAGACTTGCGCAGTAGATCGACACCGCCGCGGACGAGTTTGCAGGCACTTGCGTGTCGCCCCTGACGAGTAACTTGCTTGCAGCAGGTGGACTGTCGGCTGGCGTCAAAGAAGAGAATTGCGTCAACTCTATTTCTGCTGGTGAGCAATGAATGACGGCGTCGTGGCGGGAGAGAAAATCCTATCCTAGGATGACGTCGTGAGAGAATGAAGGAATTATGGCGAATTCAACGGCATACATCACGTCCTGAATCATGAGGCGGGCTGTACACATCGCTGTAGGGTGAATGCTTTGGGCGCTGGCTGTACGGAGGGAGAGCCCGGAAAGTGGCGTGGTCACTTTGCGCAGTAATCGGCTAAGTTTTGCGTCCATAACGGATACGGCGGCTCCAGTATCTAGAAGGGCAGATGCACGAACACCATCCACAAGCACGTCTATCACGTTCGGTGGTCTTTCCTGAGGGCTTCCGCAGTTCGACAGCGTCGCAGCCCTTGCCTCGTGGACTGTGACGACTAGTTTTCCTGGTCACCCTCTAGTGGACGTGGCCGCAACGGTGACAGTGCGCGACGTCGCGGAGGATGTGAACGGCGGGTAGATGGAGCGGGGCGGGACGACGGTGACGTAGGTGCTGGTTGGTCATAAAAGCGGCTCGATTGGCTCGGAAAATTGGAGGCGACCTGCGGTTGCTGCACACGATTGCAATAGCGTGCTACGTGACCGACGCAACCACAAGCAAAGCAGATGGGGCGATTGTCAGCAGTGCGCCATCGGTTCGCGGGTCCCATCCATGTCGCAGAACGTGATGGGCGAGCCGGCTGTTGATATAACTGCATAGTAGGCGACCCACGGGGCACGTGGATGACGTCAGCATATGTAGGCGGCACAGTTTCTCCGAAGGCCTGGGGCCTGGCGATGGTTTCGGTGTAACCGAGGGGGCCAGTCACAGGAATCGGTGGGGGTGGCCTGGCGACAACTTGGCCGTAACTGAGTGGTGTAGATACTGGAGGCGGCTGGTGGTATTCAGGAACGACCTCCGCGATTTCCTGCTGAATGGCTCGGCGGAGGGGAGGCAGAAGTGTGCTTGATGACTGTTGAGCACGTTGCGGGGAAGCAAAAGCCAGTAAAGAGACCTGGCGGGCAACTTCCTCACGCACGAATGACTTGATTTCAGCGAGCAAGGTGGTGTGGTCAGGAAGTGTTGACAAGACCGAGAGATCAGCGTCACGTGAGGGTGGTCGACGGGTCATCGAGCGCTGCCGCCGCAGCTCCTCGTAACTTTGGCATAGTGTAATGATCTCTGCCACAGTGCGAGGGTTCTTGGCCAGGAGCATAATGAAGGCATCGTCGGCGATGCCTTTTAGAACATGGGTAATTCTGTCAGCCTCTGACATGCTCGCGTCCACTTACTTGCACAAGTCAAGGATGTCCTCTATGTAACTTGTGAAGGACTCACCGGTCTGCTGTGCTCGTTCACGTAACCGCTGTTCGGCTTGCAGCTTACGAACGGCAGGACGGCCGAACACGTCGACGACGGCGGTTTTAAAAGCTGACCAAGTGGGGAAATCGGATGCGTGGTTGTTGTACCACATGCCGGCCACACCCGCGAGGTAGAAAACTAGGTTGCCGAGTTTACCCGCCTCGTCCCAATGATTGGGGACGATGACGCGTTCGTACATAGCGAGCCAGTCCTCGACGTCGGTGCCATCCGCGCCGGTGAAGACAGGAGGGTCGCGGATGCGGGGGACGCCGGAACATGGCGTCGGCGCTGGAGGAAGCGTTTGCTGAGCGGCGTCTTGGTGCATGGTAGAAGGCACGGTACGGGATCTAAGCTCCAAAGGCATCTAATGCGAACGAAGGTGTTTGAAGGCCACAGCACTCTCCACCAAATTGTTGAGACGTTTATTGGCGGACACTTGTCGATGATGCTTGACAGCGACAGTCAATGTGGGTACTGACTCTCTGCACGAGCTGGTCTTCTTTTTCCTAAAGAGGGCGACCCTCTAGAAGGCGCTGGAGAGGACGCCCCACTGTACGAAGGCTTCGCCACAGTATATCCAGACGCCAATACTGGCTTCTGGTAGGGAAGGTCATCAATCGACAGTGTGATTGATTTGATAACAACTGTTGAACATCAGAAACAGCGCCGCTGATTAACGGCTGCAGTATTTCTTGATATCAAAGGTGCATTTGACAAGGCTCTGCTTGACGCCATTCTAAATGCTCTTGAAGACTGTGGCATTGGTGGCCACATGCATAGCCAGCTATCTTCAAGAACGAACTATATCCATGGCTACTACTGACGGTAACACAAATAAGCATCCCGTCTATCGTGGCGTGTCTCGAGGTGGAGTCCTGAGACCAACATTATTTAAGATCGTACTCGTTGGCCTCGTTAAAGAGCTTGTTAAATTAGGGGGCGAAATCTCGGTGTCAGTGTACGCAGATGACATTTGCATTTGTACCACGAGTCTAACACGTTTGCAAGCACAAAAGAAACTACAACGTGCGGTATCGACAGCGTTTGCATACCTCAATACATGCGGACTGCAACTGTCACCGACGAAAAGTGCAACCCTGCCATTCACGAGAAAATCCATGGCTTGCTACCCCATAGTGATCGATGGGAATACATTACCTTCGGTAACTCATCACAAGTTCCTCGGAGTTATCATCGAGCGTGATTTGTCTTGGTCGAAGCACATCTCATCGCTAAGAAAAAAAACTAGACAGCTTTGTCCAGGTCATTTGTCCAGGTCATTGGAAAAAATGGGGACCATCGAAATCATCTCTTCGGCAGCTATACCAGGTACTTTTTATTGGATACCTTTGCTACAGTGCTCCTGTTCTCTCCCGCGCTCGCACATCGGCTGTACGCACAGTTGAGGGAGCCCAGATGCGTGCCCTAAGAATTTGCCTAGGAGTACCTCGATGCACTTCTACATGGGTGACTATTGCAGAAGCACGTGCTTGCGCAGCTCGTGTTTATCTGCAACACGAACCACTACGAGTACATGCGAGGCTACTGACAAGGCATCGAGACCATCCACTGGCAGACACTTTTAACACATGACCCAATACTGCATACTCAGAAGCCATTATGTCGCACCGAAATCTGCTGCATACAAATTATGCACCACATGTTATCTCCAACATACATAGGTTGGCACTTTGAGAGACTACTCACTCATACTCACTCAACATAATTTTTGAGCCTTCACCGTCACCCACGTTCATACTCACGTGTACTCCCACTCATAGGCCTTCACTCAAGTTCATACTCATGCCTACTTGCACTCATGAGCACTTACTAACGTTCATACTCCCTCCTTGTCACACTCAGACTACTCACTCACGTTCATACTCACTCCTACTCACACTCATGAATACTCACTCACGTTCAAACTTACGCCAACTCACGCTCTAGGCCCTCACTCACGTTCATACTCGCGACTGCTCGCACTGATGAGTACTCACTCATTTCATACTCATGACTACTCACACTTGTGAGTACTCACTCATGTTCATACTGATGCCAGCTAGCACTCATAGGCCCTCACTCACGTTCATACTCACGACTACTCACACTGATGAGTACTATCTCATGTTCATACTCACGCCTACTCACAGTCATTCACGTTCATACTCACGCCTACTCACACTCACTGTTCATGGCTCACGTTCATACTCACGACTACTCACACTCTTAGAGAAACACGGACTGCTGGGCGAGTTGGCAACTCATTTTAACAGGGGTGCGCGAAAAATTGAAGTACAAAAGGAAGACAGCTCGAGACAGCGCGCCGTGTCCAGGTGTCTCCTTTTTGTACTTCAATTTTTCGTGCACCTCAATTAAGACTCATAATTACTCACTCACCTTCATACTTATGCCTGCTCAAGATCATAGGCCCTCACTCACCTCCGCAGTCACATCAGAATTCCCTTCATACTTACGCCTACCCATACTCAGGCGCACTCACCTACGTACTTTTACATTCACATACTCATTATCATCACAGCAGGACAAAGGCCTCTCCCCTGTTCCGCCAGTCAACTCGGTCCTTTGCTTGCTGTTGCCACTTCATACCCGCAAACTTCCTAATCTCATCTGCCCACCAAACTTTGTCTCCCCTTTTCCCGCTTTCCTTCTCTTGGAATCTACAAAATGACCGGCGGAAAACGAAAGTAATGAACAACAACCTCGAAAGAAAACAGCGCTTCGAGATAGGTGGCAGTGCACTTGAAGTTGGAAAAGGTATATACGTCTACTTAGGACAGGTAGTACCTGCGGAGCCGAGCCACGAGACTGAAGTAACTGGAAGAATAAGAGTGGGGTGGAAAAGATTCGGCAAGCACTCTCAGCTCATGGCTGGTGGATTGTCACTATCCCCTCAAGGTGAATGTATATAACAGCTGCATCTTGCCGGTACTTACCTACTGAGCAGAAACCTGGAGGCTTACAAAGAGGGTTCAGCTTAAATTGAGGATGACGCAGACAGCGATGGAAAGGAAAATAGTAGTTGTAACCTTGAGTCAAGAAGAGAGCAGAGTGGATCAGGGAACAAACCAGGGTTAAGGATATCATAGTTGAAATCAAGAAGAAGAAATGGACATGGGCCGGGCATGTAGCGCGTAGGCAGGATAACAGCTGGTCATTAAGCATGACTGACCGGATTTCCAGAGAAAGCAAACGGGTTAGGGGGAGACAGTAAGTTAAGTGGGCAGATGAGATTATGAAGTTCGCAGGTACATAATGGCAGCAGCAAGCACAGGACCGAGTTGAGTGGTGGATCATGGGAGAGGCCTTTGTCCTGCAGTGGACGTTGTCAGGCCGATGATGAATATTAGCATAGAGGTAGCGTTACGTGTACTCAGGTTACTCAATAAACAATCGAGCTGAACAAGTGTCGCTTTCTTTAAGGGTCGGTAGGTTACACAAAAAGGCAATGACTCAGCGCAATTACGACGCACCTGCACATTCATTTGTGTGCCATGACGCGTAGGAGACGCTGACACATTGTTTATAATCTCAGTAATGTGTTACAAGCACTCAAAATGCGCTTCCGTAGGCTACGACGCACGTGCGCGAAATAGAGACGCTCTCGACAGCTTCAGTATACTACACGGCCACCGCTATGATTACCCGCCAGAACCCAAGACGTTGCCATGCCATCCGGCTCGGCCGCTTCGTTCGTTCCACTGCCCCTAGCGCCTTCTGACTGCACTAGCGGGACAGGCGGGCGCCGGGGTCTCGCCGCCACGTCGGCGCCGCGGCCACCCCGGCCGCCCGGCCATTGTAGGTGTTCTGTGGCCCGGCGCGAAGGTTGAGACGGCGCCTCCGCTCTCTGCCTCGCCTTCAGATGGAATGCGTTGCGTACGGCAGTTTTGCATTCGAGAAATTGTCCGCATCTTCAGAGATGCCTTCTTTCCTCTGTGGGTCGCGCTCACGTGGAGACTTCCTTGGCTCCGTGCCGGCACTGACGATTGCAGGGGGCCTTATTTATAGATCTGCGGACACGGTTAACGTTCATTGGCATTGTGCGTACGCAGGGTTATCGCGGACAGCCGAATAAAACGGTAATTAACGAGTTGCCTTATGTGTGTTTTTGGATTAGCCCGCGTTATGTGATGGAAGCTGCGGTGATGGCGTAGTGGTTAGAGCATCCGCCTCACATGCAAGAGGTCCGTGGTTCAAATCCCGGTACCGCGCAGTTCCCAACCGGATTAAGAAAAATCCGCGTGTTGATGGAACTGCGTTAAGAGGCCTGGGGTGCGGCCTCACCGGCAAACACTGCCGAGAACGCACTCCCTCACCAGAGAAGGATTGGCCACCCTGGTGCAGTATCTGGCCACTACCTCCCACATGATTACGTCAAATAACTCACGGCCCTCAGTCCCCAGCAGCTGCGAAGCAACTGACCACGGCGGCGGTCAGATCTGCAACGCAGCGGAGGGTGCTAAGAATCTCTGGATCCGGACAGGCCGCCATTGGAACCTGAACTTGGCAACGTTTAACGCTAGAACCTTATTTAGTGAGGGAAGTCTAGCTGTACTATTCGAGGAGCTAGAGGGTGTTAAATGGGATATAATAGGGCTCAGTGAGGTTAGGAGGACAGATGAGGCCTATACGGTGCTAGAGAATGGGCCCGTCCTTTGCTACAGGGGCTTGGCAGACAGAAGAGAACTGGAAGTGGGGTTCCTAATTCACAGAAACATAGCTGGCAACATAGAGTAATACTATAGCATTAATGAAAGGGTGGTAGGTATCGTAATTAAACTGAATAAAAGATACAAAATGAAGGTAGTGCAGGCTTATGCGCCTACATCCAGCCATGATGACGCTTCAGTTGAAAGCTTCTATGAAGACGTGGAATCGGCCATGAGTAAGGTAAAAACACAGCATACTATAGTGATGGGCGACTTTAATGCAAAGGTAGAGAAGAAGCAGGCTGGAGACCAGGCAGTAGGAGATTATGGCATCAGTACTAGAAACGCCAGAGGAGAGCTACTAGTAGAATTCGCAGAACGCAATAATTTACGGATTTGAATACCTTCTACCGAAAACGAGAATACCGCAAGTGGACATAGAGGAGCCCTAATGGCGAAAATAAGAACGAAATAGACTTTATAATGAGTGCACACTCTGGAATCTTGCAGGATGTGGAAGTGATTGGCAAGGTACGATGCAGTGACCATAGAATGGTATGGTCTTGAATTCGCCTAGACTTGAAGAAGGAACGACAGAAACTGATACGCAAGAAGCCAATCAATCAGCTAGCACTGAGAGGGAAAGTACAGGAATTCAGAGTGTCGCTGCAGAACAGGTACTCGGCTCTTAGTGAGGAAACCAACCTTAGCGTAGATACGATGAATGATAATCTGACGAGTATTATTACGGAGTGTGCAGTGGAAGTTGGAGGCAGGGTAGTTAGACAGGACACTGGGAAGCTTTCCCAGGAAACGAAGAACCTAATTAAGAAGCGTCAAATCATGAAAGTGTCAAGTACAACAAAAAAACAGAACTGGCAGAGCTTTCGAAGTTGATTAATAGACGTAAGGTATGCGATGTAAGAAGGTATAACATGGAGAGAATTGAACACGCTCTGAAAAAAGGAGAAAGTGTCAAAGCATTGAAGAGGAAACTTGGGATAGGCAAAACTCGGATGTATGCACTAAGGGACAAACAAGGCAAAATAACTACCAATATGGATAGGATAGTTAAAATAGCGGAGGAGTTTTACAGAGATCTGTACAGTAGCCGAGACAACCACGACCTTAATACTATAAAAACTAGCAGTAACCCAGATTACACCCCACCAGTAATGATAGAAGAAGTCAGAAAAGCTTTGGAGAGCATGCAAAGGGGCAAAGCTGCTGGTGAGGATCAGGTAACATCAGATCTGCTGAAAGATGGAGGACAGATTGTGTTAGAAAAACTAGCCACCCTGTTTACGAGGTGTCTCCTGGCGGGAAGAGTACCAGAGTCTTGGAAAAACGCTAACATCATCTTAATACATAAGAAAGGAGATGACAAGGACTTGAAGAATTACAGGCCGATCAGCTTCCTCTCTGTAGTATACAAGCTATTTACAAAGGTAATTGCTAACAGAGTAAAGAAAACATTAGAATTCAATCAACCAAAGGAACAAGCAGGATTTCGAACAGGCTACTCAACAATTGACCACATTCATACTATCAATCAGGTAATAGAGAAAGGCTCAGAGTATAACCAACCACTATACATAGCCTTCATAGATTACGAGAAGGCGTTTGATTCAGTAGAAATATCAGCCGTCATGAAACACTGCGGAATCAAGGCGTAGATGAAGTATATATAAACATTCTGGAAGAAATCTACAGGGGATCAACTGCTACCATGGTGCTTCATAAAGAAAACAACAGAATTCCAATCAAGAAGGGTGTAAGGCAGGGGGACACAATTTCCCCAATGCTATTTACCGCGTGCTTAGAGGAGATTTTCAGAAGCCTAGAATGGAAACAGTTAGGGATAAGAGTCAATGGAGAATACCTTATTAACCTGCGCTTCGCCAATGACATTGCATTGCTGAGTAACTCGGGGGACGAATTGCAACTCATGATTACGGAGTTAGACAAGGAGAGCAGAAAGGTGGGTCTTAAAATTAATCTGCAGAAAACGAAAGTAATGTACAACAACCTCGGCAAGGAGCAGCGTTTCGAGATAGGTAATAGTGCACTTGAAGTTGTAAAAGACTATGTCTACTTAGGGCAGGTAATAACCGCAGAGCCGAACCACGAGATTGAAGTAACTAGAAGAATAAGAATGGGGTGGAGCACATTCGGCAAGCACTCTCAAATTATGACAGGTAGATTGCCACTATCTCTCAAGAGGAAGGTATATAACAGCTGTATCTTGCCGGTACTTAGCTACGGAGCAGAAACCTGGAGACTTACAAAGAGGGTTCAGCTTAAATTGAGGACGACGCAGCGAGCAATGGAAAGAAAAATGGTAGGTGTAACCTTAAGAGACAAGAAGAGAGCAGAGTGGATTAGGGAACAAACGGGGTTTAAGGATATCATAGCTGAAATCAAGAAGAAGAAATGGACATGGGCAGGGCATGTAGCGCGTAGACAGGATAACCGCTGGTCATTAAGGGTTACTGACTGGATTCCCAGCGAAGGGAAGTGGGTTAGGGGGAGACAGAAGGTTAGGTGGGCAGATGAGAGTAAGAAGTTTGCGGGTATAAATTGGCAGCAGCAAGCACAGGATTGGGTTAACTGGCGGAACATGGGAGAAGCCTTTGTCCTGCAGTGGACATAGTCAGGCTGATGATGATGATGATGATGATGATGATGATGTGAATGATAGAATACATTATCAAGGGTGATTGGGTGCTTATTGCACATTGTGTCTGCACAGTTGAAGGCATAATAAGCCGCCGAAAACTGAAGCGAGGGTAGAGATTGAAACGGCGATGCGAACAGGGTCCGATTACGCTATCGCATACTATACTATTGGCGGCGAAGCTCAACCGTCCTCCAAGCTTTCCTTTTTTTCTTAATGGGGCACTGAGAAGGCGAAGTTTGCACACAGCTTCGCGCTTGAGAGGTCATGAGATCACTTAAGGTTTTCGTTCAAGGCAACCTGCACTTAGGGACAACGCAGAGATAGAAACTGCAAAATCACTGCGCACAATGTGCGTCGCGCACACAATGTGCTTTCACTCGCGGGCCATTTCAGCGTTTTTTTGTCACTTGCGCAGTGCATTTCTGTTTTCTGAACTGGCTCGCACGGCGATTTTCGTTAAAGGGCTTCTCAAAACCTTGTTGTTTTACATGTATTATCAGCGAGTTGCGTAGACTGAAGGCGCAAGAGGTAAGTTCAGCAAGGACGGTAGCTATAGGGACAGGCAGTTCAAAGTAATTAAGCCTAAAAAAATTCAAATTACAATAAAATGGACGGCTACCCTCAACTCGAGTTTTGCGCGGTCACCTCGCCCCTCCCCCCATCTGATGTAGGATGGCTCCCCCAGTTTCCAAACTAACTGGAGGCTTTTACGTACAGTAAGCTTGCATGCCATAGTGCCCGTTATTTCCAACGTATTGAGGACGCCGTTGCAATGGTTACAAATATTTATCACACTCATAGTAACTCACTCATGTTCCTACTCGTTGCTACTCACACTCACAGCAACTCACTCACTTTCGCAGTCAAGTCTACTCACACTCATGAGTTCTCACCCACGTTCGTACTTCCTCCTACTCACATTCATGAGCTCTCCCTCACTCCTAATCACACTCATGAATACTCACTCACGTTCCTACTCCTACTCACTCACGTTCCCACTCACGTTTATGCTCTCTCCTTCTCACACTCAGAGTACTCACTCACGTTCATACTCACTCCTACTAACACTCACAAGCTCTCACTCATTCCTACTCACACTGATGAATACTCACTCACGTTCATACTCACGGACACTCACACTGATGAGTACTCACTCACGTTCAAATTCACATATACTCACACTCATGAGTACTCACTCACGTTTATACTCACTCATACTCACACTCAAGGTACTCACTCACGTTCATACTCACTAATGCTCACACTCACAATACTCACTCACGTTCACACTCAATTCTACTCATGCTCAGAGTACTCACTCACATTCACACTCACCTATACTCACACTCAGAGTAGTCACTCACGTTCATACTCACTCCTATTCACACTCAGAATACTCATTCACGTTCATACTCACTCCTACTGACACTAATGAGCACCCACTCACGTTCATACTCACTTCTACTCGCACTGAAAGTACTCATTCACGTCCATTCTCACTCCTACTCATACTCATCAGTACTCACACATACTCACACTCACCACATTCAAATGGGTATGAATGAGTGTGAGTGAGTGTACTCATGAGTGAGTATGCCGAGCTATGCCAACATACCGCTCTGGACGATTCCTAAGCCGATCCTGCTACTTTAGATCCTAGGAATAACAAAAAAGTCGAAAATACCAACTGCTGGTCTTAAGCATTTCACTTTGTCGTATATTGACTATATGTACGGATATACAGTACACATTTTTGCAGATGGCTCTGTCACGCAAACCTTCTCAGCAGCAGCTTTTTCTGTGCCTCAAATGGGAATCACTCAACACTTCGAAAAAGCACACCGGACATCATCTACTGCCACCGAGCTGACTGGCATCCGACAAGCTGCGTGCTACATTTTACATCAGAGTCCAGTGAAATGGACATTATTTTGCAACTACAAGCCGGCGCTTCAGCTATTTAGAAACTACATGAAACAAGACACTGCACACAGCCCTCTGGTGTGTGACATAATGAATATGTTGAATGAGGCATTTCGTTCCGGACATACCATTGCGTTGCAATGGATTCCCAGTCATTGTGGCATAGCTGGGAAACAACAAGCTGATGCAGAAGCAAAAATGGCGCACATGAGGGGCGCCATTTTCCCAATTCCCCCAATTCTTGTGCAGCGCTGTAATAGTGAGGTCCACTGAAAGACAGCGCTGCACTTTTTTGTTCATTTTCTCTCTTTCAAAGCCACTCTGTTAAAACTGGCGTGTGTGCACTGGGCGACATGGCTGCGAAGGGAAAAAAGACGTCGCAGACGGCATTCCCAATGACCCGAGCGCCTAGGTGCGGAGAAAATGACGTAACTGACGGAGCAGCCAATGAATACGTTTAGCGTTTCTTGGGGCGAACGGTTTGCTAATCTGCCACATAAAAGTCTGCTCGTGCCAGGATAGCCCTATATGTTTACCTTCGAAGCATTTCTTAGCAAAGCATTTCTTAGCATACTTCGGCGACTTTGTGCGCATCTATCTATCTATCTATCTATCTATCTATCTATCTATCTATCTATCTATCTATCTATATATATATATATATATATATATATATATATATATATATATTTAGTCGCCTACAACGTTTAGCTCTGTCGGCCGTTTCAACAATGATGCCGTGATGCCGACACCAAACTTGGTATGGCATAACATGACTGTATGAAGAACATCTTTGACTAGCCATAACATGAAAATCATGGCATATATGTCATAAGGCAAGATCTACATTTCATGGTCCTGGAGCTCTTCGGTGATTTCGTTCACGTGGCATGTTACAAAACTTGTTGGTATGACATGATTGCATGGCGAAAACAAGCGTTAGACCCTAACATGAAAATCATGAAATTCGTGTAATGTAACAACATGACTACAAGCCACGCTCATGGTGCGCTCGCACCCGTTTCGCTAGCGTCGCATATACCAAATTAGGCTTTACGGTACGTTAAAGGATGACGAAGGTATGATACTGGCGCGAACATGATAAACATGAGATGCGTGTCATGTAACAACATGACTAATTGCTACGCTCATGATGCGCTCGTGGCCGTTTCGCTAGCTTAACATGTACCAAACTCGGTATTACGTGACGTCAATGGATGACGAAGGTATGTGACTGGTGCAAACATGATAATCATGAGATGCGTGTCACGTGAGAACATGACTACAAGCCACAGTAAAGGTGCCAATACATTTCGACGTGACCCGGTGCACGTGCTCGCCGGCGTTCATATCATCGCGTGACGCCGGCGTAGCCACGCCAGGTGCCGGTCCTTCCATAAACTTGCAGGCGCGCGTCGCGCTGCTTTGCTTTGACGCATACGCGTTTCAGTGCGTCCGGCGTCCCTCCGTCACGAAAAGAGGGAGACGAAGTGTTGTCTGGGCAACGCATCGGAGCGAAATGCAGCTTAAGTTGTTGCATTTCGCGCCGGTTGCCATCAATCCGCGCCGACGGACGCTGGTCGTGCCGGTCGCACCTGGCGTCAGACTATAAAATGCTTGCTTTTTGCTAACGTAGCGTCACTGTGCCTAGTGTGCGTGCACATCAACGCTACATTGGAATATATTGTTGCAAGTTTTTGGCACCGAGCTTCACGGGGCGGCTTTAGGCTCTCACAATTTCCAGTAAAAAGTACTTGAAAGCGTGAACTACATTTTAACACATTGGAATATATTGGGCCCTTTGTGATGCGCTTGTGGCCGTTTTGCTAGCTCCACATATACAAACTTTTCTGTTACGTGGCGCCAATGGATGACAAAAGTATATGCCTGCTCCAAACATGATAATCCTGACACGCGTGTCATGTAAGAACATGACAACATACCACGCTCATAGCGTGCTCACGGCCGTTTCGCTAGCTCCACATATACTAAATTTTGTATCACGAGAGATAAATGGATGACAAAGGTAAACGACATATCCAAACATGATAATCATGACGGAAGTCATGTACAACATTATTTACCTGCACCTCGTAACGTTGTGCTGACATTAAAGCGACATATCAACATTTTTCATTCGTGCTTCACATATCATCGATTCCCACTGTATGTGGGATCTGCCAATTTTTTTCTATCCTTTTTTGGCTGTATCCTTCCATCTCTTCCATCGTCTTTCTACCTCATCTTTCCTTCTTCCCGTCCTTTCAACTTTAGGAGCTTGCACCTTTTACTGGGGGGGGGGGGGTCGACTCTCGTCGTTGCGCCTGTGAGTACGCTAGTGCTCATTGCTCCCGCTAGAGGCTCAGCTGTGCTCTTCGTTTCAAGAGCGCTCACCCGATGGCGTGCCGCCGCCCCGGCGGTGCTCGGTCGCCTTAGCGCTGTTGCGACGCGCACCTCCGACGACGTTACGAAGGGCACCTCGAAATCTCACCGCTGCAACCACTGTTTCGAAAGACGGCGACGCCAAAACGGTCCCGAAGGCGCCACTGCTTCGAACTCCGCCGGGAAGGTCACCAGCCGTTTGGTAGCGTAGGTTTCTCAGCTCTCGACTGCTTCTGCGCAAAGCTGATAGACGAGCGGACGAGACGACGGTGAATTAAACAAGGTTTATGTACAGCATATATACAGAGGCGTTACAAATTCGGCACTGGGGCCGACAGAGACGCGAAGAGCTTCTCTCTAACACATAGCTCTACTCTCAAATGGGTCTGCTGTCAAAGGGGTCTCTCTCGACGCGCCGCAGGGATTATTTTATATGCCCCGGGTCCAACCCAAATGTCCAACCCGAAGCGCCGCTGGTCGCGAGGTCAGAACTCTCCAATGAGGTCGCCGTTGGGCCGCGTCCTTCTTTCTCATCGAATCTGGAGAGGCTTCACTGCAGGTGGCTGCACCCAAGGGCGAGTGACGTCGCCGCGCATTGCGTCAGCCTTCAGACAGCAAGACGCCGGTTGTTTACTCGACGGGCTCACGGCTGAGATGACTCACTGCACGTGCGCGCCAGAAAGGGGCCGTGGCGTGATCACGCCGTTGAGTTGTTGATCGCGTCACGCTGGCTCGCGGGCTGGCCTTGACACAGATTGCCTTTTTCAGAGGCATGGACGTTCGCTGTGGACTCACAGGCATAACAGCACCCCCGCCGCCAGACAATGCGCCGGAAAGACGAGCTGCTTCCACATGGCTCGGATATCAGGCGCGCTCATTCGCCAGGTCCCTCCAGGTCCCTCCAGGTCCAAGAAGAGAATGCAGCTCCAGACTCTGTTCCGGGAACACATCCCATTCTTGAAGACGGATCCCAGCTCCACTGGCTTGTCGCCACAACTTGTCGACCAGCTTCGCTCGTCTCTGACGATCCTTGGTTTCAGCCCTTGTCGATGGTTCTGCAACTTGTCAAGAACAGATCGACAACAGACAACACACGACACAAGCAAGTGCCCTCGGTCACCCGGCAGAACACCAGACAAAGAATAGTACAACATATACCTAGCTACGTGTCTATCGGAATTTCGTTCCCTCTACATCAAGAGGCACTTGTGAGACACAAGACTCTTAAAATGAGTGCTCAATTTTTTTTACACGTACAACAACATAACGAATTAGAATACAACATAAAGTTGGCTCCTTGAGCTCACTCTGGACGAGAGCACTCAGCTCAGGTCGTGATGAGGTCAAAATTTTGCCCCGAATCGCCAGCGAGAAACCAAAAGGTGGAGAAGGTACTAACTAAACGCACGGATCAATGCATCTGCATTAGTGTTTAGCTTTCCTCTTTTTTTTAAGCGAACGTCAAAGTTGCGCTGTCGGAATATCACGCTCCATCTCAGTAACCGGCCACTTTTAGGCGACGATACCTATGCGGTACCAAGAGCGGCTCATACTTGCGACGTTTCAGAGGAAAACAACGATACGGCTTGCTAGGGATTGGCTCCTCACAAAATAGCTCGATATCGTGTTCGATCACCGTCGTGTCTAAGGAACGGTCCGAACACACGTCTCCAAACAAGAAAACAATCCTTTTCAGGTCCTCCTTCTGGACTTCACTTAACCTAGGCTCTAGGTTCAACTGCTCCAAGATTACCTCCGGTCCCCTTTTGATTTCATCACTAGAACTCAAAATTTCTGCTCCCTCGTCCTCTAAAGCATTCAAAAGCAGATTTACGACTGCTTTCAAGTTACTGTGGTAAATTTTGTTCGGCCGCCTTTCTAATTTCACTTCATAATTTGTATCGGAAAGCTTAGATATTACATTGGCGGGCCCTTCCCAATGAACCTCAAGCTTGTTTCTTTTGGACGGCTGCAGCAGCATTACCTGACTTCCTACTTCAAAAGCGCGCTTCTACCTATTTGTCGTTGTACTCTTTCGACAACACTTACTTGTGAAGCTTTCATGTGGCTTTCCACTAGCGCTTTAATCGAGAGGTCCTCACGCTGCTCTTGAATGAGCGTCTCTCGATCAACCCTCGACAGCTCGCTCCAACTTTCCGCTACAGGCGAGAGCGTTGCATCCCTCTCACTCCGACTCAATGGCGCCATGTCGTCTCCCCTTGCTACGCATACCGCGCCGGTCGCTTCGGCGACGGGCCGCTCGAGTGACTGCTCACTTGACTCACGCGGAAAATTTTCTCTCTGAGGTTCCGTCGACCCGCCGACAAGGTCACTTGAGAGTTCACCGCATTGAGCAAGATCAAGCTCCTGCGAAAGCTTCCGCGCTTGCCATCACGTGAGGGCCATGAGCGCTGAGTTGGGGAAGAACAATTTACCCTGCTCTTTGAGAAGCTGCTCAGAGTTGTTGGAGAAAATATAAGGAAAACTATCGGGAAGCGCGGCAGACACAGCCACTTCGGTGCGAAGCTTACCGAACGGGCCTTCAATGACAACCGAGGCGATTGGTAAGCAAGCACTCTGCTCCTCGGCGACTTGCCTGATCCACGCGCATTCTCCTGTAAAGTCATCCGGAGACACCAATGAAGGATGGACGACATCCATGGTTGCCGCTGAGTCAAGAAGTGCTCGACACGTTTGCCCATTCACACTAATTTCTTGCTGTTTGCCCCTGTTAAGAATTTACTTGCCGTACCCACTATAAGTCAACTAGCAAGACGCGCAAGCAACTTTTCGCAGTCCCGTGTTTACCCCCTCCGCATTAACTTTGGTTTCAAAGAATTATGAAATGGAAGCGCACAACGTAGATGCAGACGGAAAGACAGGGACAAGCGCTAGCAAGTAGCGCTAGCAGTAGCGCTACTTGCTAGCGCTACTGCTAGCGCTACTAGACAGGGACAAGCGCTAGCAAGTAGCGCTTGTCCCTGTCTTTCCGTCTGCATCTACGTTGTGCGCTTCCATTTCATAATTAGTCATGTATCACCAACTCGCCCAATCAACCATTTTGACAAATTACGTTTCAAAGAACTTCGACTTTGTTTGAAACGATCAAAGCTCACTCTAATGCTTCACACAGCCCTTCTCTAAACTACTACAACCTGAGCTAGAGTAGTCTGATGAACTGAGGGGAAAACATCAGGCACTCACCGCATCGATGTCGCTGACGCCGGCCGATCCCGCAGCTGCCAACCACTGTTGCGACGCGCGCCTCCGACGACGTTACGAAGGGCGCCACGAAATCTCACCGCTGCAACCACTGTTTCGAAAGACGGCGACGCCAACACGGTCCCGAAGGCGCCACTGCTTCGAACTCCGCCGGGAAGGTCACGAGCCATTTGGTAGCTTAGGTTTCTCAGCTCGCGACTGTTTCTGTGCAGAGCTGATAGACGAGCGGACGAGACGACGGTGAATTAAACAAGGTTTATGTACAACATATATACAGAGGCGTTACAAATTCGGCACTGGGGCCGACAGAGACGCGAAGAGATTCTCTCCAACACATAGCTCTACTCTCAAATGGGTCTGCTGTCAAAGGGGTCTCTCTCGACGCGCCGCAGGGCTTCTTTTATATGCCCCGGGTCCAACCCAAATGTCCAACTCGAAGCGCCGCTGGTCGCGAGGTCAGAATCCTTCAATGAGGTCGCCGCTGGGCCGCGTCCTTCTTTCTCATCGAATCTGGAGAGGCTGCGCTGCAGGTGGCTGCACCCAAGGGCGAGTGACGTCACCGCGCATTGCGTCAGCCGCCAGACAGGAAGACGCCGTTTGTTTACTCGACGGGCTCGCGGCGGAGATGACTCACTGCACGTGCGTGCCAGAAAGGCGCCGTGGTGTGATGACGCCGTTGAGTTGTTGATCGCGTCAGGCTGGCTCGTAGGCTGGCCTTGACACAGATTGCCTTTTTAAGAGGCATGGACGTTCGCTGTGGACTCGCAGGCATAACAGCGCAGCGAGGTAGGCTCCATACTCGCTCCACGCAGCGGGCGAGGACCGTGACAACTTCGCGTCGCTATGAGCAGCGAGCAAGGAAGACACGTGCGTTCTAAGTGGTTGTGGTAGAATGGGTGTCAACGCCTTGGTCGACACTGCTCCAGACATCGCGCGTTGCAGTTTTTTGAGTGCCGAAAATAGCACATCTGCCGATAGCTCAATGTGTGTTCTACACAGACGACGAGTCACGCCGTGTGCATATAACTGGTACAGCCCACTATCAAGTGGTGACAAGACGATGGATGAGTAGCGGAATGACTGTCCAAGACAGCGGATGGTATCATGCTTGTGAGCTGCCACCATGACGTGTAGCGTGGCTCTTCAAAAAACATTTTGTATACAACGTCTATAAACAATCACACCCCATCAACTCTGGTGCCATGGCTTTATATGATGATCATTGAGCATATGTACAGAGGATTCGTGGTTTTAGATGCGAAGCACGTGTCTTACTAGCCTGTGTAACGCTGTCCCTCCATCGGCACCACTCCCCTTGCTGCCGATGTTGCAGCGTTGAAAAATAGCTCCCACCCTTCTAGCTGTATGCAGTGATTACGAAGTTCTAGGGGCTTTAACAGTGACGTCTTTCTCCATTGCCGGACGCGCGCTCACTGCGTGTCTGCTCTTTCTCGCTTCACCATGTTCACCGCTTGCAACGCTCTGGCCCACTTCTCGTGGGCATCATCTCACCATCGCCACCTCCCTACATCTGTCGGCGAGAAGAAGCCGCGAGCCGGCGGTTGCGCGCGCTGAGTGCACCTGGAACATCTCGCGGCAGCAACAATGTGGACAGCGCGCTGCTGCTTTCCGAGCGATCGCGCCAATGGGCGGAAGGCCGTGTCGCTGCACGCTTCCCGCAATGTGCGCGTACCTTTTCCGGCTGTTGCCATCATTGCGAGGGTTAGCGAAGCTGACTGCATTCGCGAATGGCGACGTCCACGCCGACGAGGCGTGAGCCAGGGATGCCGACTGCAAGCATCGGCAGTGGAAAACCAGGGACACTGACGAGATGCTGGTCAAGAGCATCGATCTCGTTCGAGAATACAAATGGCGAGCGGGTAACGCCGACGAGACGCAAGTCAAGTAAGCCGAGCGCAACCGTCTTCAACGTGCCCCACCTCCTGTGTCTTTGCATTTCAAACACGGTGTGAGATACAATTGTTTGTATCTTACACCGTGAAATAGAGGTAGTGGTGGCGTCGAAGCAGTCGTGCACCATTGCTGACTGCAGATGAGTTTTCTTTTTAGGGGCGAAGCTCCTTAACGCGGCACCCGTTCGTTCATCGTCGTAGTCGTAGTACGTAACCGGGCTTACGCTTTGACCTGCAAGGTGGTGCCGGTGGGAGATTTCTCCTGTGCTTCACATAAAAAACAGCGCCAATAACGAGGGACAAGACAAGAAGGAGACAGACAGCGGCACTGACTTACAACATGATTTATTTGCTAGAACTGCACAATATATATTTGGGCAGTATCTGACAAAAAAGAGAAAAATACAAAACAAAGAAAAAATATTTCACCTAAGAACCGCGTAATCATCGTCATAACGCACCATGAACAACACGTGTGCCAACGTTCTGAAGAAAATCCATTTCTTTTTGTGATAGCGCAATCGAATTAGGTTAGGTGAATTCTGTTTTCTTTGTTTTGGATTTTTCTCTTTTTTGTCAGATACTGCCCAAGTATATATTGTGCGGTTCTAGCAAATAAATCTTGTTTTAAGTCAGTGCCGCTGTCTGTCTCTTTCTTTTCTAGTCCCTCGTTATTGGCGCTGTTTTTTATGTGAATCATGTCGTACCAACTCGCCCAAGCAACCACGTTAGCTTCTCCCGTGCGTTGTTGAATAATAAAAAACTCGCGGTGTGCACGTTAACTAAAAGCCGAAGTCTCCTGTCTCTCATTCCCCATTAGCAGCCATTGGCATGTACATTGGGCACTATCTGACAAGAAAAGGTTGCTACGTTATACTCGCTGGGCGTAACCTCCTTACTTTTAGAAAGGTTTAGCGAGCGTTGGGCCGCAGTGCCATGAACACAGTGAACTAAAATATACCATGAACACGAGGTGGTTAGAGGTAGGAAGAAGACACGCAGCGCAAGCCGTAAGAAAGTGTGGGTGTGCCACCTCTCGTTTAGTCCTTGGAATGTCCCCTGGATGGCGGTGCTTCTATATGCGGAATATATGATGAAAAGATGTGAGATGGTGGTTCTTGGAGTGTTGACTAGATGGATGAACGGACACACAGACAGATGCATGGACGGACGCGTGGACGGACGCAGGGGCGGATGCATGGACGAACGCAGGGTTGGACGCACGGATGGACGTGCTGACGCATGAACAGACGCACGCACTGACGGCCACACAGACAGACGCATGGACGGACGGAAACAAGAATAAATGGACGGATTCTTCGGCCCATTCGCCGTCATAAACCCCGTGGATATGCTGCCATTTTCTACTCTTTTAATGTTCCCAGATAGAGGCCAATTCTTGACAATACCAAATTAATGCAAAACCAGCCATTTTATTGGGCGATTTTTGTAACGCAAGGGAACTCGCCGGAGGGTTATCGTCAGTTCAAATTTGAAGACGACTGATCGGATTGATAGAAATAACTTCGGCAAAGGCTTCTTCAGCGGTTTGATTTGTACGAATGCCTGCTTCACGAAAGAACACTCGCATGACCAGAGAGACCTATACTGTTTAGGAACCAAATGTTCTCTATTGATTTGGGGGGTTTTCGGTGGTCTGTGTCGTACCTCTGGAAGCTGGTGCTCGGTGGCGATGGGACGGTAACACCAAATAATTGTTAGCAATTACGTGCTGAGGCCCATGGCACGGCTTTAAGCTCTCTCATAGTAGAGTACCAAGTGCTCTAAATCGTTAACGACTTTTCTAAACCCACGCAGAGGGTCACGAGCAAAGCAGCACGTTTAAGAGCGTCCTTGGGCTGGTGGGCACCCATCATGGCAAGCAAGCCATGAAAAAAAGGCATTAGCCTTCGATGTCGTCATCCCTGAGGGGGCAAGTTCTGAAGACGTCATTGAGGTGACGTTTTCAATAGTAGGAATCGAAAAAGTTTACTGTGTCCAGCACTTCGGAGGCCGGAATTATAATTTCACCGCGAACAGTGAAGCCGCCCTGGCTCAAACCGTGGACGCGTCAGACCTCGACATCCAAGGACAGCGCGTCGCTATCATACCCCTAGGACCCCAAGTCACCCACGTAACTGTCCTCTTCCTGTCGGGCTGCGTCCCCAACGAAGTCCTCGCACAAGCACTGTCCCCCTACAAGAAGGTGTTGCATATCATCAGAGGACTCATGGGATTGCGCCCAACAATGAACACTGGAACGCGATACGTCCGCATGGAAATGAAAGCATCGTCACTGGTGGCCAATTACCTCAAAGTAGCAGGCCATCGAGTGACTTGTGACTATAAAGGGATCCATTGAGTGTGCCATCTGTTGAGGAAAGGACTAGCCGCCATGCCCTTGGCGATGACCACCTGTTGACCTCTTCTTTAGTGATAACAGTGTAACAGTGATTCCATTTCCCGATGATGATGACAACGTCGTTCTTTGTCTTCTACACAATTGTAACATCCTTCGTGCCCCCACAGTGGCACCTGACGACAAATAAAAGTGAACGCTCACATAAGTTCTGCCTACGAAATGTTCGTCAGCATTAGTAAGAGTTTCATATCAGTCCTAGTATAATGTCATTCCTGTCTTTCCCTGCACTTGATCTTCCAGTGCCGCAAACACTACAAACAGAACATTGCAACTTGGCCTCGCAAGTCTTGTATAGAACTCCATAAGGAAGTTACCTCTGGCAAATAAATACACAGCTCGTGATCTTAAAAGCAAGGCTTGAATGATCTGAGTTCAACATATTCGAAGTCGTCTCCGGTGGCGTAATTAACACCTGTATCTAATTTTCTTGCCCCTTCGAAAGGCTGGGTCTAGAGGACTGGTGTCGGAGCCAAAATTTGTACCACTGTCCTGACGAGTCTCCAAGTTGTCATTGACGAGCAAATGTTGAGATGAGTGGACATATACAGTTGGCTATAGTCGGTGGGCTTTGGATGTTTTCCTGTCTACGTGCACGTCCATGCAATGTGTGCCTCTGTGAACGGCCTTGCCTTGTGAATATCTGGCCGTCGTCGTGAAGGGTGACTCAGGACAAAGCCAAAGCAATCGTGAGTGCTCCCGTCTCACGAGCCTCCAGACAATGCCTGCAGTCACGTGTACTCCACCTTCAAGACGTACGTACTCGACCTCCATGGACTACCTTGCTTTGCGAACCTCAGGTCATCGTCATGAAGGGCGAGTCAGGACGGAGCCGCAGTAATCTAGAAGGCTCCCGTCTCGCGAGCTTCCAGACGATGCTGGCAATCACGTGGATGCACCTTCAAAATGTGCATAGTCGACCTCTATGGACTGATTTGCTTGGCGAATATCGGGCCGTCATCGTGAAGGGCGAGTCAGGACGGAGCCGAAATAATCGTGAGGGCTCCCGCCTCTCGAGCCTCCAGACGATGCCTGCAATCACGTGGCTGCGCCTTCAAGATGTACGTACTTGATCTCCATGTACTATCTCAGGCCATCATCATGAAGGGCGAGTCAGGACGAAGCCGAAGTAATCGTGAGGGCTACCACCTCGCGAGTCTCCAGACGATGCGTGCAATCACGTCAAACCAGCGGTGCTCCCTATAGTCTGCGTTGCAACTGGAGTTGTGCTCCCAGGTCTCAGCGGTGGTTAGGCCTCGCACATCAGCATTACTCACGGCGGCTTCACAAAAGTTCTCGAGGCTGCGACTGTGGGCGAAATTCGTGAAGGCCGTTCCGTCTCAGGTCTTTTTCCCTGGTTTCGGCACCAAAATGTTGAGGAAAGGACGAGCCGCCATGCCCAAGGCCAATACCACCGGTTGACTTCTTCTTTATTGCTAATTGTGTAACACGGATCTAATTTCCCGATGATGATGATGATAACGTCGTTCTTCGTCTTCTACTCAATTTTAACACCGTCGATGTGGATGCACGGGGCACTTCTGCATCAACTGCACAACCCCGTTTTGTGGAAGGTGCGGCGTTTATTGTCACAACGGGAAAAGCTGCTCGCTGCCGTGTAGCCGTTGTGGGAACCCGCATGCCACCGTTACCTGTACCGGCGTCTAAGGATTTCCCTCCACTTCAGCCAAAAACGCCGTCTAAGAACAGATGCGACGGTTCGTCAACGCGAGCTGCAGTAGCCGACCACGACCAAGGTACGCTAATCACGATGCTGTACCACACGCCCACTGCGTCCCCAACGATTCCGGGCCTGGTAATTCCTCCAGGTTCTGAAAACTCAAGTTCCCCGCGTCCGGTGGCCGTTTTTGAGGAACCGCAGGCCGAGCCCTCGTCAGACAAGGCACCACGTAAGGAAGGCGTGTCAGATGGAAATATTACATTTGACGCTCCTCGCGTGGCTGCTCAGCCGACCAGAAGTTCATATGTTATCGAGGAGTCTACATCCCAAAACGACGACGCCTCCATCTACGAGGACTGAGGCGGCCATATACGATTTGACGAAACACCAGCCCCAGTGACATAAGCCAGGACAATGTAGACGTTTTCGTACCATCCTCATTCAAGAGCCCAGACACCAAACGCTACCTGATATCTTTTAGTGACTCAGAAGCCCCCACCAGAGACAGGTGTTTCCTGTGGACGTCGATGCGGTAATGGAAGCCCCGAGTTTCCGGTGGATCGCCTGGCCGTAAAAAAGGACTCAGCCGCTAGCGGGGCCTCGGCTATCGCGCCAAAGCATACGTATTGCCCACCGTAATGTGGGCATGGCAAGAGGAGCTCGTCGAACGGTACACACGTATTATGCACGCTTCTTCGCTTTCGACTGCAGCTTGGCGCTAAAGACGTGTACCCCTGCCTTCGAGTGATCTTATATTACGTTTTAATATTCCCTCATGGCTGTTACTCTAAAACGTATTACTTTTAACGTTCAAGGTTTCCGCAATCCACAAAAACAGGTTGAGGTATTGGTTCTCGCGCGTTCAATGCACTGTGATTTGCTATTCGTGCAAAAAACAATTTTTTAAGCTTTCTGATGTACTCGCTTTCAAGCGCGCATTCAATATTGATTGTTTTTTTTTCGCACGCCGAGCCATTATTTTTAACCGAGGTCTTTTGCGTGACCATCATGTTTCCTTCGATGCATTCAGACGCGTGCTTGCATTCGACTGCACTTTTTTGTTACGAATAAGATTTGTTGGCGTGTCTGCCCCAGTGGCGCCCCTAAACTCTAATGCGTTCTTCTAATCTCTGGATATGTTTCTTTGAAATTCACAAATTGTTATACTCTTAGGGGACTTTAATTGTGTCTTAGACTCACACGCAGACGTTCGAGGTCCGGGTCGCGGCCAATCAAACTGGAATGCCAGAGAAATCCAACGTCTAATGGAGCAATTGGCATTGAGTGACATTTAGGCAAGTGTACATGACAGCAATTATGCCCATACTTGGCGTCGAGCAGCGTCTAGCAGCAGAATTTATCGCGTGTACGCATCCCCGGTCTCATTACCTACGTTCACAACACTGGGGTAATGTCATTGCCAGTGACACCAGTGTACATTAGCGACCATCGTCCGGTTATGCTCTCTCTCCGTCTGCTCGCGTAGACGCCAACAATTCACAGGCCATGGCGTCTGAATTGCCGCGTCCTCCAGGACTCTCAGTCTACGGAAAAATTGTCCCGAGCGTTGCGCGCATCGCAATTTGCGCGGATATAGCTGTTTGGGATCTCCTCGAAGAACAGTGGCGTCATCATTGCAATGCGTCAGGCAGGGGACTTCGCACCCGTATGTACAAAGATGCGTCATTGTTAATCCAGAAAATACGCATTGCCCCCGTGATCCCAGCCCTTCCCCCGTAAGGTGGGCATGGCAAGAGGAGCTCGTCGAACAGTACCAACGTAGTATGCGCGCGCCTTCGCTCTCGACTGCAGCTTGGCGCTGTAGATGTGTACTGTGTGCGCACCCTGAGGTGGTAATGTATGCACGCAAAGCTCTGCTTCGTCCACCAGGCTCCCCTGCCCACTCGCTAAACTCTTCCGCACCAGCTTCTGTGTGTACGCGCGACTTTGAGGCCTTCACTCAACACTTTCAGTATATCGCTCAATCTGTTGCTAGTGTCAGTTACCCAGGATTCATTTCAAAGCATTCACTGCTAAAAGACTAACCACATGATTCCAACAGGTCTCATGACTTTCTGCTATCACCGTCATCGAATGACAAAATAACGGGTGCATTAGAGGCAACAAATATTATTCGGCCCCAGGGCCTGACGGACTCCCTGCAGAGTTTCATGTACAATTCTGGCCTATCATTGGCCCAATTATGTCACGCGTCATTCGCAAGTGTTTCCGAGATATTACCTTTCCAACCTCTTTCCACAGAGGCCATATAACACTAGTTCCCAAGAAAGACCCAATGTCCACGCAACCAGAAGATTGGCGCCATATTACCCAGCTTAATGCAGATTACAAGCTCTTGGCCAACATCTTGGTGTGCCGAATCAGTCCGTCTCTTGCAACATTAATCGCTCCTCACCAGGTCTCTCCTGTTCCGGGCCGAGAAATACACACCCATGCGTGGTTAACGCGTTACATCATTCACTGCACCACTAGCCGATCTGCGCTGGGACTGTTGGTTTCATTAGGTCAGGAGAAAGCTTTTGATTTCATAGAGAATGGCTACTTAGTAAATGTTTTACATGCATTTGGATTCCAAGATAAGTTCATTGACCTTATTCACGCGATGTTCACTAATTCAGAAAGTACCCTTTACATAGATTTCCGTGAGGGACAAGCGAAACATCTTTATTCACAAAGGCATAGAGAAGGAGGGCGTGGGAGGAACACCTTGTCCGGGATCACTATTACAACTCCAGCGACGAGTCGGGCCTGCTGTATCAGAGCTCAGAGCACCTCAGGAGATCCATCGCGGAGAGCATTATCCCACAGCTCTACGGGCTGCCCAGAGGGAAACTGCACGGGCAACAGCGTGTTCGCGTTCATTGTCCGGCAGAAAGGCATGACGAGGAGTCCAGAGTAAGTGCACGCAAAACGTACTGCAGGGGAAAAAACGGAGCCCTGAGGAGTCCCACATCCTGTAAGGTGGATCGTACCTGATCGATGCGGTGCCATTCCCACAGTGACAATACGATCTTGAAGAAATGAGCAGATGTAGTTATACATTCGAGTTTTACAATGCGACTCGGCTTGCGAAGGATGAGGTCGTGTTCAACATGATCGAAGGCCCCCTTCAAATCTATAGCAATGAATGCGCTCATTTGGGCGCGAGAAGGAGGCCCTAGGACTTCCTTTCGTAGCGGTAACAGTACATTTTGGCTGATAGATGAGCTCCGTATTCGAATTGAGAATGCGCGAAGAGGGATTGCTGTTCTAAGAAGGGCTGCAGACGTCGCAAGAGTACATGTTCCATCAGCTTGCAAATTCAGGAGGTTAGAGATGTGGAACGTAGGTTTTGAACCTGAACTGGTTTGCCCGACTTGGGAATCAACGAAATATCGGCGTGTCGTCACGCTTTGGGAAGCGTACCTTGGTGCCACTATTCATTGAATATGCCGGTAAGGTGGGTGATATCCGCATCACTTAGGTTGCGGACTGTGGTGAACGGAATGTGGTCTGCTCCCGGCGCCATGTTACGGTGTAGATCTTGTAACACTACCCGTACTTCCTCAACCGTGATATCTGCATCCAAAAATTCATTTTTCTCCCCTACGAGTGAATAGTCAGGGTAATTCGGTGTTGGGCCTGCCGGAATGAAATGTTTTTCGAGCTCACTGAGAAATCTTGCGGGATCGTCCAGACACTCGTGTATTAGGATGTGTAACTGTTGAAATGTTTTTGTTTTCGTGGTTATGGGGTCTGTGAGGGATCGAAGAATTGACCATGTTTTTGCGGCGCCTAATGTTCCTGAAAGCCGGTTGCAGAATCCTCGCCAGTTATTTCTGGTGAAGGTCGCTGCATATTCTTTGGATTTTCGCATAAAGTCATCTATTTTTTTCTCAGTTTGCGATTCAGACGTTGGCGTTTCCATCACCGTGTCAGTCCTCCGCGCGTCCCAAAGATGAAGCAAATGTGGGTGAATGTCTGGTGTTTCGGTAGTAGTACATAATGTGCGCGTGGTGGCCTCTATATCTTGAGTAAGAGAGTCAAGCCATCGCTTGTAACCTTGCCCCTCAGGCCGGTCCCGGCGACGCTCCTTGTATTTTACCCAGTCTGAAATGTGTAAACGCCGCTTGGTTTTCCGGCGGGTACCATTAAAGGGCCACTTACCAGGCGCCATGCCGAATTTTAGTTAGACAGTGGAAGTTGTTGGGTGTCCGATGAGGAATGTTTTGTCACAAAATTTTTTCGAACCGGTTCATTACGAGCGGAGAAAACATATTTTTTGAAGCGGTGCGAAACGAGGGTGAGAAGAGGCGAGCTCGAAACCCTTGCCGCTCCTCCGCGTAGCATTCGCAAGCCAAATCTCTTCCCCACCCTCTCCGGCATGCAACCAAGAAATGACGTGTGCATGACGTGCCCGAACAAGCCCAGCCCCCGTGCATGCGAGCAGCGTTGCTTTGTAGACCAGCGTTATTTTGTGGTCTTCTGCCTGCTTCTGCGGGATTGTTTGGAAACGCTTGCTTAGACGTGGTAGAGTAGATGAGCACAATCGAACGCGTAGGAGCATTCCACGGTGGTTTCGCAATTTTATACACCCTGCGATATACCCCTCCCCTTTGTGCATTTATTGTCAACAAAGAGCTAACCTAGACCATATCATGTGGGGTTGTACTCGAAACCCACCACCCAATTCTCTACACATTAATAGTAAGGAGCAGTAGGAGGCTGCTATGTGCAGCTCGGCGCCCGAGGTCAAGGACCAGATCTTGGATCGGGCCAAGAGGGTAGTGGAGACCTACGCTGGGTAGGCTCCTCTGACACTCCACCACCGCACTTTTCCCTCTTGGGATGAATAAAGTTTTTCTCCTCCTCCTCCTCCTCCTCCTCCTCCACGGTGGTCGTCTGCTCAATGTGCCGAGTACGGGGACACGAACGCATGCGGAACGCTAGCACACAAGTTAGCCCCGCATCTCGTAGCATTTCACGGAAAAAGATGTAAGAAAAACGCGCACAATTTTTTATTGCGTCTCATCATTTATTTCAAGTTTTATTCATCTCTTAAAGCAACAAATACATAAACTACGCATGTTGTGTTAAATAATTTTTGTCGTGTCACGTGGTATACTGTTGACAACGTCAGAGCAGAGTTGTCTACGTAGAGGACCAACGTCACCACATTGCCGTGTACGTAGGCCCATTCCTACGCCCACGTCATCCCTCATTCTATACGGATGTGCTGGCAGAGGGGAGGGGGAGTAGCTTTCATCTTGAAATTTGACCCATTTCCGCGGCGCGCAGCGTTGCAAATTTCAGCAGACGTGATCATGAACGCCTCGTCTACGCATTGCGCTTGTCAGTTTAAAATTGTCAAACCTGGTGAGTGGCGCTTTAATTGTCAGATTGGTCGCCACGATATAGTGGTCGCTCCCGAGGTGCTTCTCCTGAGGACCATGTGCTACCACTGGGCCCGTATTGCGTACAAAGGTGAGGTCGGGGTAGGTGTCACGTGTTATACTGTTGCCAGTACGAGTGGGGCGCTCTCGGTCAGTTAGTAAAGTGTATCTCATGTTACAAATATCGTTCCACAAGCGTGTTCTTTTGGCCTGCGATTTGACATAACCCAAAACTGTATGTGGAGCGTTAAAATCCCCGTACATCACACGAACCTGTCCAAAACTCTCAAATTCTTTGGAAAAGTGGTGAAAGCAGTGCGTAAGCGAACAGGGGGAACTGTACACATTTAGTGAAAACAAGCTTTCGCTGTTTGAGCTTTGCGTAATTATTTCGATTATTTGGTGAGGGATGTCACTACCAAAGGTATGCACGTGACATTTGACATGTTTCTAAACTAGGGCTCCCACGAGAGGAGAGGTACCCAAGAGCGTGTTGTAGCCTGATGAAGAAAGCGGAAAATTCGGTTCTTGTAAGAGGATAACATCATGGAGCATTAGTGGATGCTGGTATGTACTGCTGCAGGGAATTCCACTTTTGGCGGCATCCCCTGCAGTTCCATTGCCAAACCACTAGTCGTGGCGTGTCACGCGACGCCATCTTCATCGCAGGAGGAAACGGAAGGGCTTGTGTGTGTGAGCGCTGTGCACTCGCATTGGATGTTGACGGTGTTATGCCTGCGAGTCCACAGCGAAAGTCCATGCCTCCGAAAAAGGCAATCTGTGACAAAGCCAGCACGCGAGCCCGCCAGACGCGATGAACAACTAACTCAACGGCGCCATCACGCGACGGTGCCTTTTTGCCGCGCACGCACAGTGAGTCACCTCAGCCAGCGAGCCGGCGCCTTCCTGTCTGGTGAGTCTGACGCAATGCGTGGCGACGTCACTCGTCCTTTGGTGCAGCCACGTGCAGCGCAGAGGCTCCAGATTTCATGAGAATGACGTGACCAAGCGGCGACCCCATTGGAGGAGTCTGACCTCACGACCAGCGGCGCTTCTGGTTGGACATTTATTTAAAGAATCTACCCGGCGCATACAAAAAAAGCCCTGCGGCGCGGCGCGAGCAGTAGACATATGTGTTACAGAGGAGATCTCGGCTCTTCGGGTCTCTAAGCTGTCGACCCCAGTGCCTAATTTGTAACGCCTCTGTATATATGCTGTACATAAACCTTGTTTAACTCACCGTCGTCTCGTCCGCTCGTCTATCAGCTCTGCGCAGAAGCAGTCGCGAGCTGAGAAACCTGCGCTACCAAACGGCTGGTGACCTTCCCGGTGGAGTTCGAAGCAGTGGCACCTTCGGGACCGTGTTGGCGTCGCCGTCTTTCGTAACAGTGAGAGCAGCGGTGAGATTTCGTGGCCCCCTTCGTAGCGTCGTCGGAGGCGCGCTTCGTAACAGTGGTTGGCAGCTGCGGGATCAGCCGGCGTCAACAACATCGATGCGGTGAGTGCCTGATGTGTTCCCCTCAGTTCACCAGACTACTCTAGCTCAGGTTTTAGTAGTTTAGGGAAGGGCTGTGTGAAGCATTAGAGTGAGCTTTGATCGTTTAAAGCAAAGTCAGAGTGCTTTGAAACCAAGGTTAATGCGGAGGGTGTAAACATGGCAGTGTTAAAAATTGCTTGTGCGTCTTGCTAGTAGACTTGTAGTGGATACGGCAAGTATATTCTTAACAGGGGCAATCAGCAAGAGGATAGTGTGAACGATGGAGAACCTTAAAGTGAGGGAACTCATCGAAATTTGTGAGGAACTCGCCATTACTTTGGGCCGTGCGAAACGAAAGCAAGCGATCCTTGAGATCATGAAGGATGAAGGAGTGTCGGCTGAGGAAATCGATGAGGCCTGGGCGGATATCAAAGCACGCCGCGAGGAGGCCGAAAGGCGAGAAGCTCGCGAACGTGAAGAAGCTGAAAGGCAAGAAGTTCGCGAACGTGAAGAAGCTGAAAGGCGCGAACGTCGCGAGCGCAAGGAGGCCGAAAGACTAGGAGCGCCTCGAGTTGAAACTCGAGGCGCACTGTGGGATTGCCTCGGAATTGGCAATCCCACAGTGTTCGCAGGCGCCTAGCGTAGCTTCTCCGACGATTCAGGTCAGCGGTTATAGAATTCGGGACCAACTGCCACCGTTCGTACTGGGCGAGGACATGGCGAAGTATCTCGTCAAGTTTGAACACGTCTGTGAGCCAAATGCTTTAGAGCGGTCTCTTTGGGCGCAGAACCTGTTAGCTCTTCTTCCCGGAGAAGGGTCCGACACGATAACTTGCTTGTCGAGGGAAGCAATTGAGAGCTATGACGAGGTTGAGGAAGTGCTCTTGAGACGTTATAGGTTGTCACCCGAGGCTTTCAGGCAAAGGTTCCGGTATGTTAAAAAAGGGAATGAGTCACACGTTGACTTCGTGTTTCGTCTTAAAGCCGATTTAATTGAATGGCACAAGGGCGAAGGTGTTTATGACGATCGCGATAAAGTGGTAGAATGCATTGCTTTGGAGCAATTCTACCGCTGCATCGAGGAGGATGTCAAGCTTTGGCTGCAGGACAACTTGATCAAGTACAGCTAAACAGAGCAGCAGAGTTAGCTGATGAGTATTATACTCGCCGATAGTTGCATAGCAGGGCAGTGCGCGTTGAAAAGGATGAAAGGAAAGAGGGCTTTTCAAAGAAACCTGATCAACGGAAACCCGCTCCGCACCGTAATTTCAAGAAGACCCCGTCTCTTACGAAGGACACTGTAGGATAAGGGCAAACGGAACCGGAGAAATCGAGTGAGGTTCCTAAAGAACGCACTGATACCACACGGACGTTTGAATCACGGAAGCCGCTAATCTGCTACAACTGCAAAAAGGAAGGGCACATCGCGATAAACTGTAAGCAAAAGATTGCTTTTGCAACAATCCGAGAATCGGAAAAGAACATGCGGTTGTTAGAGCCGTATATCCAAGAACTTAGTGTGAATAGAAAAACGTGTCTTGCACTTCGTGACTCAGCCGCAACAATGGACGTTGTCCATCCTTCATTGATGTCTCCGGATGACTTTACAGGAGAATGCGCGTGGATCAGGCAAGTCGCCGAGGAGCAGAGTGCTTGCTTACCAATCGCTACGGTTGCCATTGAAGGCCCGTTCGGTAAACTTCGCACCGAAGCGGCTGTGTCTGCCGCGCTTCCAGATCGGTTTCCTTATATTTTCTCTAACAATTCAGAGCAGCTTCTCAAAGAGAAGGGTAAATCGTTCTTCCCCAACTTAGCGTACATGGCCCTCACGCGATCGCAAGCGCGGAAGCTTTCGCGGGAGCTTGATCTTGTTCAATGTTGTGAAACAAGTTCAAAAGCAGCAGATCTGTGTGACCTTGGCGGTGAGTCAAGGGAACCTCAGACACGAAATTCTCCGTGTGAGTCATTTGAGCAGTCACTCGAGCGGCCCGTCGCCGAAGCGACTGGTGCGGTTTCCGTAGCAGGCGAAGACGACATGGCGCCATTGAGTCAGAGCGAGAGGGGTGCAACGCTCTCGCCTGTAGAGGAAAGTTGGAGTGAGCTGTCGAGGGTTGATCGAGAAACGCTCATTTGAGAGCAGCGTGGGGACCTCTCGATAAAAGCGCCAATGGAAAGCGTAAACTTGGGGGAAAAAAATGTTTCCTTTTTGAGAAAGCAGGGCTTTTGTATCGGAGCTACACAAATTTGCAAGGTCGCAAGTATGAGCAGTTCTTGGCGCCACAAAAGTATCGTCGCCAACTATTGGAACTGGCGCATGAAAACGCATCGGAAGGGCATCTCGGCATAATAAAGACCAAGGCTTGAGTTTCCCTTGAGTTTTATTGGCCGAAATGCTGGAAGGATATCGAAGACTTTGTACGCTCATGCGACACTTGTCCGAGAGCGGGGAAATCCACTGACAAGTGGAATGCACCCGTGAAGATTGTGCCAATTATCACAGAACCTTTTCGGCGCCTAGTAATTGATATCGTCGGGCCACTGCCAGAGTCAAGGCAAGGTTGTCGGTACATCCTGACGGCTCTCTGTGTAGCCACGAAATTTCCGGAAGCAATACCACTTAAGGAGCTCAATTCCCCTCATGTCGTGGATGCACTGCTATCTATAATTGCACGCGTCGGGTTTCCTTCTGAAATCCAATGCGACAATGGTAGTGTCTTCACCAGCTGCCTTACCTCTACCTTTATGGATAAATGCGGAATAAAAGTAGTGCGCAGCTCGATCCATCGCCCGCAATCTAATCCGGTAGAGCGTATGCATTCCGTTCTGAAACGGATACTGAGAGCTCTTTGGTACAAGCGCAAATGCGACTGGGAAGCGTGTATTTCTCCCGCTATGTTTGCTTTGAGATCAGCTCCTCGTGAGAGCACTGGTTTTAGCCCTGCAGAGCTTCTCTATGGCAGGAGTTGAGAACACCATTGCGGATGCTGCGCGAGTTCTGGGAGGGTTTTGATGAGGACACTACTGTAGTTGCGTATGTTCTAGACGTCCTTCAGAGGCTTGGAAAAACGAAAGCTCTAGTGGAAAGCCACATGAAGGCTGCACAAGTGTTGTCGAAGGAGTGCTACGACAAATCGGCGAAGAAGCGTGCTTTTGAAGTTGGTAGTCAGGTAATGCTGCTGCGGCCGTCCAAAAAGAACAAGCTTGAGGTTCATAGGAAAAGGCCCGCCAAAGTAATATCGAAGCATTCTGATACCAATTATGAGGTGAAATTAGAAAGGCGGCCGAACAAAATTTACCACAGTAAGTTGATGAAACCATACGTTCAACGTCAAGTGGTCGTAAATCTGCTGTTGAATGCTTCAGAGGAAGAGGGAGCAGAAATTTTGAGTTCTAGTGATGTAATCGATAGGGGATCGGAAGTAATCTTGAAACAGTTGAACCGAGAGCCTAGGTTAAGTGAAGTACAAAAGGAGGACCTGAGAAGGATTGTTTCCGAGGTTGAAGACGTGTTTTCGGACACTTCCGGAAACACGACGGTGATCGAACACGATATGGAGCTAACTTGTGAGCAGCCAATCCGTAGCAAGCCGTGTCGTTGTTCCCCTGTGCAAAAGTAAATCATGAAAGAGGAGATCGCTAAAATGCTGGAGTCGGGAGTCATATTACCTGGCGAGAGTGACTATACATCCCCTCTAATATTGGTTCAGGTGCCAGGAAACGATCCAAGGCCATGCATCGATTATCGGCGTCTTAACGCCATAACTCGAGACCAAACTTACCCGATACCAAACCTAGAGGAGAGGGTGGAAACTGTGCCACAGTCCAGCTATAATTTCACGTTAGACCTCGTGCGAGGGTATTGGCAAGTCCCCCTTACAGAGCGTTCTAGCCGCTATACCGCATTTGTTTCTCCATTTGGAACGTATCGTCCACCTAAGCTGAGCTTTGTATTGAAAAATGCGCTCTTTTGTTTTTCAGGCTTAATGTACCGCGTTCTTAAAGGCCTCTCTGAGTTCGCTCTGCCGTAGTTTGACGATTTCGCCATCTTCTCCAACAACTGGGAAGAACATGTCGAGCATTTGCGCGTCGTGCTGAACAGGTTGAAAGAGGCTGGCCTTACCGTGAAACCTACTAAATGTCACCTAGGGTGTGGCAAGGTGTCTTACCTGGGGCACGTTGGGGAGCGTGGCCGCCGTAGACCTTCAGAAATTAAGGTAGCCACCGTCGTGAACTATCCACGACAACCACAAAACCTGAGATAAGGACTTTCTTGGGCCTGGCTGGATACTGTCAGCATTACGTGCAAAATTACTCTAGCATGGCCAGCCTTCTAATTAACGCACTTCGAAAATCCGAGCCGGTTAAAGCAGTATGGGAGTCAGAAAAGGAGAATGTGTTTTGCCAGCTAAAACAGGCCCTAAGCAAAAAGCCCGTTTTCATGGCACCCGATTTCTCTAAGATATTTGTGATTCAATGCGACGCGAGTGATCGCGGCATGGGAGCTGTATTGTGCCAGGAAGACAGTGCTGGTAACAAAAGGCCAGCTTTGTATTCAAGTCAAAAACTCAGCGGCAGGGAAGAGGCATACAGTACCTCTGAAAAGGAATGCACTTGCCTCGTGTGGGCCGTTCAAAAGCTAGCTTGTTATGTCTACGGTTCGAGGTTTGTGATTGAAACGGACCACTGTCCTCTAACCTGGTTAAATAACATGTCGCCTAAAAGTGGTGGGTTACTTAGGTGGAGCATGATACTCCAACAGCACAACTTTGACGTTCGCTACAAAAAAGGAAAGCTAAACGGTAATGCAGACGCATTGAGCCATGCCTTTAGTAAGTACCTTCTCCACCTTTTTAGTAAGTTTAGTAAGTACCTTCTTCGCTCCTCTCCACAACAACGGCACCCTTTTAAAGCTTTGGCACTCCATCATGGAAAAACAGAACTTGAGGTGGCTGAAGAATTTTGCACGAGAGTTGCCGGGAATATTAGGAACGAGAGAATCGACGCCGTGATCGTTCCTGAGACGCGATTACCAGAAATGGACATTCCGTTCACCATGGAAGAACTGGAAGGTGCGTTAGTCGCTTCTAAGCGCATGTCATCGCCAGGTCCTGATGGTATTACTTATAGTGCGTTGGGACACTTTGGACAAAAAGCCAGAAAAGAACTTTTAACATGCTTCAACAACTCCTGGCTCAGCGGCAGTGTTCCCCGAGAATGGAAAATAAGTCGATTAATACCACTTTTGAAATCAGGAAAATCACCATGGGACTTGACAGCGTATCGCCCTATTGCCCTCGCAAGCTGCCTCGGAAAAGTGATGGAAAGAATGGTTCTATTTCGTCTCGAGTGGTACTTGGAACGATACACCAAATACCCTTCTTGCATGACAGGCTTTCGTCGGGGCCGCTCCTCCATTGACTGTGTCCTTGACTTATCGATATTTGTTCAACAAGAAAAAAGTCGCAAGCGCATATCAGTGGCACTCTTTCTTGACGTGAAGGGTGCATATGATAATGTAGCTCACGATGTCATCCTCACTTCTCTCGCAGCAATGGGCATTGGTGGACGAATGTTTCAATGGATAAAAGATTATATAACTGGAAGGTGTTTCTTTGTACAAACATATGAGGGTACAACTTCCCAACATTACACCTACTGCGAAGTACTTCAGGGAGGTGTTTTAAGCCCCACATTGTTCAATGTGACCCTCATTGGTCTGGTGAAGGTTCTGCCAAAGTCGGTGTGCCTATCCATATAGGCCGATGATATTTGCCACTAGAGTGCTGTAGTTACTCGCCCTCAGGTTCGTGCACGAATACAGCGGGAAGCAACCCTCACAACAGCCTACCTTCAGAAACAAGGCCTAACTATATCAACTGTGAAGTGCGCGTTGATGGCGTTTACACGCAAACCAATGACGCCATACCCTGTTTACATCAATGGGCAGAGTGTCAAATATGAACGGACGCATCGTTTCCTGGGCATAATAATCGACAGAAGTCTTTCGTGGAGCCCACATTGTGCGTACTTGAAGAAGAGACTGCTATCTATTGTGCAGATCATGAAATTCTTGTGCGGTAAAGCATGGGGAACTTCTGTGGCCTCCATGCTACAGCTGTACAGGGCCCTATTTCTGGGTCTATTGCGCTACAGCTTGCCGGTACTGACTAACACTTGCAAATCGAATACTCATTCATTGGAGAGTTTGCAGGGTCAGGCACTGCGTATCTGCCTAGGACTGCCCCGATGCGCTTCTACTTATGCCACAATAATGTTTGCCAAAGACCATCCGGTCAGGACATGTATAGTTGTGGATTGCCTCAGAGCGCACATTCGACATGCTAGCCGTGTCCCCGACCACCCCTTGGCCCTTTTACCTTCCGTAAGACCACGTGCTACGTTTTCAGACGTCATAGTCAAGCACCTAAACAGCATTCCATCAGGATATACACCAGCTGCAAGAACGGCATGTCCTTTGTGGTGCCTCGACCAGCCGCAAGTACGTCTAGAAATTCCTGGAATCAAAAAGAAAAGCAGTCACTCCAGAGTAGCATTGAAGAAGCAACACTGCTATTATTACATGAGTTGTACTTAGACCGAACGCAGATATACACTGATGGGTCCGTCTCATCCAGCAGCTCATCAGGTGCCGCTGTAATTCCGGCTGCAGAAATGACAATCAAGTTTAAGTTGTCGCATATGACTACATCTACGGCATCAGAGCCTGCTGCTATAAGGGCTGCTTTACAATATCTCGTTCAAGAACGTCCAGGAAAATGGGTCACATTCTGTGATTCGAAGGCAGCGCTTCAGAGTTTGCAGTCTGCCATGCGTAGGAGGAGTCATGACCAACTGGTACAAGAAATAAGACATTGCCATCATGAAGCTCTAGCACAAGGGCATGATATTATATATCAATGGCTGCCTGGACATATCGGTATTACCGGAAATCAATTAGCCGATGATGCAGCCCGCTCAGCCCATCAAGAAACCCGTGTAGTCCCAATCCCTCTATCAAGGAATGATGCAGCAAAACAACTTTACTTGCTGGCTCGAGATCTCACACGCACGTTCTGGTCGTCTACCAGCTTCCGAAGGTGTCAATTTTATGAACTGGATTCTTCGCTCAAGCTAAAGCTACCATCACAACTTTCCCGCTCCGATGCGACACTGTTATGCCGCCTTTGGTTGGGTGTTGCATTTACAAAGGTGTACTCCTTTCGCATTGGTGTGGCAGACACTCCTACATGCGACTACTGCGGAGCTGAAGAGACCATCGAACACGTCCTGTGCAGCTGCGCTTGCTACGACACACAGCGATGCCAGCTCCGGATGGTTTTGAATCGACTTGACCCCGGACCATTTTGTGTGCAGAAGATACTAGGACCTTGGGCATCTGCCTCAGTTGCGCAGAAAGTAGCTAAAGCACTGCTACATTACCTTAAGTCAACAAACCTGAGCGACCGCCTGTAGACTGTGTGTGCTCCCCGAGTGTGTTCGTGATTGTGTGTACCTTCTCATCTTTCTGCAACCTATTTTCTCCCCTTTATCCCTTCCCCAGTGCAGGGTAGCAAACCGGATATGCGTCTGGTTAACCTCCCTGCCTTTCCTTTGATCTTTATCTCTCTCTCACTTCTCCGCCTTTTGGTTTCTCGCTGGCGATTCGGGGCAAAATTTTGTCCGCATCAGGGCCTTAGCTGAGCGCTCTCGTCCAGAATGAGCTCAAGGGGCCAACTTTATGTTCTATTCTATTTCGTTAAGTTATTGTACGTGTAAATATTCGAGTTCTCATTTTAAGTCTTGTGCCCCACATGTGCCTCTTGATGTAGAGGGAACGAAATTCCGATAAACACGTAGCTAGGTATATGTTGTACTATACTTTGTCTGGTGTTCTGTCGGGTGACCGAGGCCACTTGCTTGTGTCGTGTGTTGTCTGTTGTCGAACCGTTCTTGACAAGTTGCAGAACCATCGACAAGTGCTGAGACCAAAGATGTTCAGAAGAGACGAGCGAAGCTGGCCGACAAGTTGTGGCGACAAGCCAGTGGAGCTGGGATCTGTCCTCAAGAATGGGATGTGTTCCCGGAACAGAGTCTGGAGCTGCATTCTCCCCATGGCCCTGGAGGCGAACCTGGAGGAACCTGGCGAACGAGCGCGCCTGACATCCGAGCCACGTGGAAGCAGCTCGTCTTTCCGGCGCATTGTTTGGCGGCGGGGGTGCTGTTATGCCTGCGAGTCCACAGCGAACGTCCATGCCTCTGAAAAAGACAATCTGTGTCAAGGCCAGCACGCGAGCCCGCCTGACGCGATGAACGACTCAACGGCGCCATCACGCGATGGTGCCTTTCTGCCGCGCACGCACAGTGAGTCACATCAGCCAGCGAGCCGGCGCCTTCCTCTCTGGCGAGTCTGACGCAATGCGTGGTGACGTCAGTCGTCCTTGGATGCAGCCACGTGCTGCGCAGCGGCTCCAGATTTGATGAGAATGGCGCGGCCCAGCGGTGACCCCATTGGAGGAGTCTGACCTCACGACCGGCGGCGCTTCTGGTTGGACATTTGGTTACTACAAGTATCCACCCGGTGCATATAAACAAAGCCCTGCGGCGCGGCGCGAGCAGTAGGCCTATGTGTTAGAGAGGAGAGCTCGGCTCTTCGGGTCTCTAAGCTGTCGGCCCAAGTGCCGAATTTGTAACGCCTCTTTATAAATGCTGTACATAAGCCTTGTTTAACTCACCGTCGTCTCGTCCGCTCGTCTATCAGCTCCTCGCAGAAGCAGTCGCGCGCTGAGAAACCTACGCTACCAAACGGCTGGTGACCTTCCCGGTGGAGTTCGATGCAGTGGCGCCTTCGGGACCGTGTTGGCGTCGCCGTCTTTCATAACATTGAGAGCAGAGGTGAGATTTTGTGGCGCCCTTCGTAACGTCGTTGGAGGCGCGCTTCATAACAACGGTCGAGAGATTTGATGAAGTTTAGTCTCGGTATCTGGCATGGTGGTGGCACGTGCGAGCGTTCGTTCTATACATGGCTGGACGCGCTCCATCATCTCAATTTGAAGGATTTCCATGCGGCGCTCTATTTTATCGATTGCTGCCTGCATACTGGCGCCCATTTCTGCTACCAGCTCGATCATTTGCTTTTGCAGGCGTTCGCAACGCCCCTCCATGTGCTGACGTAGACGTGCTATTTCCGAGAGAGGATCAGGGGTCGAGGATTTAGTTATGTGAAGGGACGCGGCGAAAGTTATTGGCAGGACGGAGCAAGCTGGGGGGGGGAGACTCTCTACTTGACCTACCTCCCAAGGATCCACCTTAATTGCGTTCTGTTCCGGGGCCCGCTGCTGCTAGTAGAAAGCGTGTACATCCTTTCCAACAGGTTTGCTCTGAAAAGCCTTCTTGTGGGGCTTTCGTGTAGTTGGGAAGGAGCGCGCGTCTCCGATGGACGCCGTGATTCCTAACTGGAGAAGAAGTAGAACTGGGAGCAGGAGCAGGACTTGAGGTGAGTCCAGGATTGAGAGCGGGTCTGGGACTTTAAGTGGGTCTGGGCCTCAGAGCGCGTCTTTGACTTGCGACGCGATTTGGATCGGCTCTTGGAGCGCAACTCTTCTGCCTTCGTCGGGGTGCGTGAATGGTGGGTCTCGGCTGTTTTGCTTGACACTGTAAGGTCACTGGAGGTGCCGCACGTCAAGCATATGACAACGTTTGGTGTAGGGTCGTCCCGATGGTCCAGCTTAAGGCAAATATTGCAAACCACTTGTCGGGTGTGATGGGGGTAACCACGAAGTTCGGCCCCATAGAAGCGTACGCAACAAGGGACCTTCAATCCTTCGAAAGTAACCAACGCAATGTAGGTCTGACCCATCATGCGTGCTTGAAGTACTTGGGTTGCAGGAGCCACAAGTTCATCTACTAGCGTGGAAGATGACCTACCGGGCACAATGCCCGGAACAATACTCTTGCACCAGTTGTCCAAAGCGGCTAAGTATGTTGTGATAGGATAAACACGCTCACCGAGTCTAAGCTCCCGCACTCTGTATAGCGCATCGGCCACATGGGGCTGGGGCGTGCTGATGATCGCTAGGTTTTGCAGTGGTCGCAGTCGGAATATGATGTTCTCGCGGTCTTTTGTATTCAAATCAGCAGCACTCCAGAAAGCGCCGGCGAGTTCAAGGCACATACACCTATCCAGGCAAAGCCCTCCATGAGGGCGTAGAATGATCTTTTCATCGTGTACAGGAAGTTAAGGCAGATGCTGGTTCCCACTCTTCTTGCATACATTGCGCTGAGAGGCGCCCAAGATGCTCTCGTTTGGTTGGGTTTCCTTGTGGATGCTCAATTTGCGGGCGCGTCGCTTCTTGATGACGGTCTTCCAACAGCCACTTGCATCGTCGTCATCGGTGTGGTCAGCAAGACAGTTCGAGGCAGCATTGTCCTGCATTCTTTCCCCAGTGAAAATGTCATTTTGTTGTCCGGAAAGAGAACTGGTGAAAGCTGGATCAGATGTGAGCCCCGCGGTGTGCGTCTCGGGTGTCGTTACTGCCACGCAACGCCCAGCGGCGTTCTCCGCCACCGACGACGATCCTTTCTCATTGGAAGATGGCGTTACGGCGGTTGAATGCTCCATCGACACAGAGTCGTGAGTTAGTGGAGAGCCCTTCGCACTGATGCCTGCTTTGGGCCCGTAGTATGGGACGTGGAAACCACACCGCAGTAGCATGCAGCCGCGTAGGGGCCGCATCAAAGCATCGGAGTCCCACGAATGGATGGACGAAAGATCAACTCATTGCGGCAAGCTTCGCTTCGGTGAGGTCAAGGCCACTTGCTGAGTTGAAAGGTACCACCAGTTAGGTGAAAAGTCTCACAGTCTAAAAATGCATTTGATGTAGGCTAAGAAACGGGGAGCGTTGCATGAGACGCCGCGGCGCGTCTCCCGCAAACGCAGAAGCTCAGAACAGCACGTCCGCTTTCCACGAACGCTAGAGCCAGACTCCTTCCTGTGAGAGTCGCCCATTTAATGTCACGCGTAGGGTCCGTCAAGGGTGTCCCATCTCCCCAGTGCTATTTATCCTTGCATTAGAACCCTTCATAAGGGCCGTTGAACGTCACCCGCAGATTCGAGGCTTACCCCTGTCTGGCAACACTCAAGTAAAGGTCAATGCACATGGAGATGGCATTACTCTATATTTACATAATTAACAGTCGCTGCAGCATGCTCTTGATACTCTCCATGATTTCGGCATTACCTCCTGTTCAACGTTAAACTTTTCCAAAAGCCAGTACTTTTTCATTGGCAACACCAGCAGTCGTATCAGCATCACGTCGCCTTTACAGCGGTCTCCTAACATTGAAATACTCGTAGTTACTTTCACCGCATTTGGTGCACAGGACAGCATCTGGTAATCCGTTGTACAATGTCTATGTACAATGATATAAAAGCATACAGGCACTTCAAATTCCCTCTCTTGGAATGCGATACTTATCTGAAACGGTGCACCTCGGAAAATTTTGGTCCCTTTGCCATTCTGTTAAGCCACCGCTCCACATTTGCAGGAAAGTGCAAAGCTGTATCAGTTCATTTTTTGGTCTGGTGGCGCATAATTGTTATCTCATCCAGCGTTCGTTCAACCGTGAGATCAAGGCGGTTTTGCATTCCCCGATATTTCCGTCATGTCCTCTACCTCGTGCCTCCACACTCGGTTGCGAATACTAAGCAATGATGTCCCACCCGCTCAGACACTGGCTCGTTGCGATCTGGGGCCATCACTAAGTGTCTTCCTGCCAGCTAGCCAATGAACCAAGGTCCCCAATCATTTGTATTACCACCTTTGTATCGAGCCCTTTTGGGATTTCACAGACGTTTGGAAGCTACGTGCCCAGAGATAGAAGTGGCCGATTCTAATGTGGTGGACACAATGGTCGCCCTTCTACGACCCTTGGTGCTCCAGCATCGTCAATCTATAATGAACCGTGCTGGGCAACCAATAACTGCAGCAGTGTTGCCAGGCATCTCCGAGACTTTGTCTGGTGGTTGGGCTGGAGCTTGCTTCCCACGCGATATCGGTTGCAGTGGTGGCAGGTGGTTCGCATTTCCACTTGCCCCAACTGCGTTATGGTAGAGACCAATCGACATGCGAGGATTGAATGTGGGGTCTCCCACCTTTTTTGGCGTGCAGTCCAAGCTGGTTTTCGGGGAGACGGTGTGCAAACATTCATGACCAGCGGCCTATTCCCGCGTAGGCGCTTCTCGGCTATTTTAATAGTTGCGGGGCTGTTCAGCCTTTGGCGAAACCGATGCGAAGCTGTGTCTGTGAACCGCCATTAGCGTGCTTTGTGGCCGATACTGGGCCGAATCAGACGAGAGATCCTCGTGTTTCTCTCTTAGGGGCATTTCTTTCTCGGGGAGCACTAGTTTCTGCGGCATTGGCCATGCCCTTTCGTTAATGTCGAACACTAAAGGGTAAAACTGATTTTTCGACCAACGTGGTGTTAATCAGCGCCCGTTGAGTAGTTATTCATAATTTCGTTTGCAACCAATTCCATCATTGCATCTACTGCATAGTTATACCCTTGTATTATGATGTTGCATTGAGTTCTTGTGTACATGTATGCCAACAGTGTGATGTATATGAGAGCAATGATATCTTCATTGCAACATTGTGATGTTTGTCGTGGCACATAGATGCGCCGAGGTGAATGTGCCATATTACTGGAATGTTATGATACTTTTGTTTTCTGTACATATGTGTAAATAATTTTTTCTAAACACAATGTTTCCTGCTTCCTTGGGACGGCTTTCTGCCCTCCCATAGCAGAGTACCAAGCACTGTGAATCGTTAAACGCTTTTTAGGGACGAAGCTTCTTAAGCCGTGGGTCATGCTTCCACGATGTATTTAGGAGTATAGTCGTCGTAGTAGCTTAAGCACTATGAATCGTTAAACACTTTCTAGGGACGAAGCTCCTTAAACCGTGGGTCACGCCTCCACGATGTATTTAGGAGTAGTAGTCGTCGTAGTAGCATTTCTCCATGGTAGTAGTAGGTAGCAACCTCTACGGCCGGACTATAGGAGCTGTACGCGTGCACTCTTTTGAATTGAGGAGGAAACCAGCGCACATTCATCAAGAATAAGAAGATAGTTGTCCCTGATGAAACAGCCTACAAAGACGAGTATCGGTGACTTAACCTCCAATAAAATTTGCCTTGAATTTGATGCTTACTAAAAAAACTGGGTATAGATGGACGTACCTTGAGCACCACCTGACCAGATTGATTGATATGTAGGGTTTAACGTCCCAAAACCACCATTTGATTATGATAGACGCCGTAGAGGAGGGCTCCGGAAATTTCGACTACCTGGAGTTCTTTAACGGGCAACCAAATCTGAGCACACGGGCCTACAACATTTCCGCCTCCATCGGAAATGCAGCCGCCGCAGCCGGGATTCGAACCAGCGACCTCCGGGTCAGCAGCCGAGTACCTTAGCCACTAGACCACCGCGGCGGGGCTCCTGAACAGAAAAGGTTGCCACGTAAAAATTGCTGGGCATAACCTCCTTGATTTTAGCAAGGTTTAGCAAAGGTTGGCCCACATTGCCATGAACGGATAGACGCACGGATGAACGGAAGCGCGGACGGACTGATGGACGTTCACCCCACTCATCATCATGCACTCCGTGGATATGCTGTGATTTTTCTAAACATTCTTCTACGCACCTCTAGCTATCATGATAGGTTTATATGGATTCCGAGTGAAACAGCTGTCAGATTGTGTTAGCCTAAGTAGTAATAAAGCGCCATCCGCTAAAGTTTGTAGACGTAGCACTATCCTGGGCGGCCATCTTCGAAAGATGCAGTTCGGCTTACCAGTTCTGGTGTTGGTAATATGCATGTTGCTCTTGCCATCGGTAAGCAACTGTAAAATGGTTATATGCAACACATGTGACTTTTCTGCATAGATGTTCGCGTGCCTAACATTTCTACATATGATTTTCTAACATTCCGCGGCAAAAAAAGCAAGGCATACAAATGGAATGAATAAAGACGAGTAAAGCGAAGAGTCCTACCGTCAAGGCGTGCGTCCATCCTTCCGTGCATGTGTCTGTGCGTCCGTCCGTGCTTCTATCCTAGCTTTCATCTGTCTGCCTGTATGTATGTATGTATGTATGTATGTATGTATGTATGTATGTATGTATGTATGTATGTATGTATGTATGTATGTCTCTTCGTATGTTTGCCTTTCGTCTGTCCGTCTTTTTGTCTGTCTTGTGACGAGCACGAGACGCCGCGACCCTCCGCGCCCGTCACTTCGCTTCGTCTATGCCCCACTAACCATCTGAAACGTATGACCATAATCCAGAAGAATAAGAGAGGCACTCGTCCCCGAGCACCCAGTCACAGCCCACGCAGCAGCCAATCGGAGAGTAGGGATACAGTGCCACCTAGAATATCCTTACTCAACTGCAGTTTGTGTGTACTTTGATGGGACAACGCTATCTACTATGCTGTTCGGGAGATACTGCTGGTTACGCTGGACGTGGGACAACGTTAGGCAACGAAGAGCTTTGCTCCTAAAAGTGGCCACGTATCAGCGTGCTTCGCTCAAATTAACATCGAAAGATGATAGTATTCTGTCTGGACGCGTAGCTTGAGATATGGTGCTATCTGGCAGTATAGAAAATCACAACAAACAAATGCCACTTGTTTTCACAAGTGATATTATTACACGCATCACTGCCAGATTAAAGGTGAGATGACACTATATGAGGTGCAAAAGCATGCGTTTATGGTTGTGGAGTAATTCAGTGTATCTCGTGGTGGTACCAATTTCTGAAAAGTTGTCAGCGGGTGTAATGAGCATGGCGTCTGTCATCTTCTTACAAGTGTTTGTCACAGTCTGAAACAGCCCTACGAAATGTTCATCCCGCGACAACCCTACGCAAGAGTGGCGTTCAGTTTTGCCAAAGTTAGAATTGTTCCCATGTGTATACTTTTCCATGTCAGCTACACATCATGCCTTGCGCAGGCTTTCCAGAAGCAAGGGGACGGGTTGACATACTTGTTTATCTGGTCGAACATATAAGCCGGAGCACTTGGGTTTTCCGCATATTCATAAGAACTCTTCTCAAAAAATATAAACTGACGCTTGTTCTATTTGAGACAAATGATACGGAATCATAAGAAACATCACGTAACTGCCCATAGGGATGAATTTGTTTATGTCAGATGATGCAGTGTGCTTTATAACGAAGCTGTATACCACAGGTAGGTCTTAAAATTGCATGGTGTAAAGGAAATATTTTGAGAGCTCACATACCGTAGAAATTGACACTGTGCGAAGCATGCGGAGGGGAGGTGACTGATAAATATTTTTGTCCAATCTTTTTCTGACAAAATTAATTGTTCTGCTACTTAGTCAAAGAAGCCTGTGACAGAAAAAAAGCCAAATGCAGCCCACGTAACTCAAGGCATTTCGATGACCGCAGCAGCCTGAGTGTCTGTATTCTTGACAGTGCGGTAGCAATGCTCAAATGAGCGTGTCTATTAGTGCAAATCCGAAAAGGAGCACCGAGACGCATTAGTGGTGTTATTACTCTCGCCTTCTTTATCGGGGTGACAACTGAATGGACACCACACCATGCTTCTTCTCGCTTTACACTCCACACTCTTTGACTAAGAGAAATCAACGGCCCTGCCAACGCACTATAGGTGCAAGCCGTTGTGATATACAGCATGGAAGAAAGACACGTGCCAATGTTCGTCGTCTCCGCCGTGCACCATACACGTCAACGGCTGGAGAGACCGAGAGAAGAGCACAGCTCAGGCGCTTCCTGTAAACAAAAATGGAAAGTAGGTGTGTCAAACATACCCAAGATGAAAAAAGAAAGTGCAACATGCGTGACACAAAATTTCACTAAATTTTATTTATATAGTAATAGAAAATTTAGCGCTCGAAACGGTCTACCTTGCCAGGGCCCGCTTAACTTTCTGCAGCTAATTTAGGCTGATCGAGTTGAGCTCTATAAAGCTAACGAACTGGTGGAGAAGAAATCTGGTGCCTTATTGTATACAGTATGCAATAAATTGGAGTGTTTTATTTACACTTATGGTATATTTGTGTTTTTGTTTGTATAAGTCACTCTTGGTTAAAACAAAAAGAAAGTCATTTAATTTATCTCTCATTGCATGTTTTTTGATGCCGTAGAGAGAGAGAGAAAAGCAATAATCAGTGGATATGTGGGGTTTAGCGCCCCAAAACCACCATATGATTTAGAGACGTCGTAGTAGAGGGTCCAGAAAGTTCGACCACCTGGGGTTCTTTAACGTGCACCCAAATCTAAGCACGCGGACCAACAGTATTTTTGCCTTCTTTGAAAATGCAGCCGCTGCAGCCGGGATTCCATCCCGCTCCGTGCGGGTCAGCAGCCGAGCACCTTAGCCGCTAGACCATCGTGGCAGGGCGAGAAAGAAGCAAGGAAATTCAGGGACGTACAATGCTTGCCTGACAGACTTGGGGTTCGCTACGCTACAGCAGGGAAATAGATAAACGAGTGGAAGGAAATATAAAAACAATCACGTGCACACTCAAGGGAGCATACGAAGTCTACATTGTCTCACAAAGAGCTGTAAACTTTACATATGGCAGTAACAGTTTATTTGTTTGTTGCGTCATTGAGACAAACGTCCATCTCGCGACAATCCTGTCTGGCTCAATTGGTATCGAGTACAGTCTCTTTATAAACGTGAAAGCATGGGCAGCATGTGTGGTGTCTCGTATAGACACGTGCCTTTGAAAATTCCATGTCTGGAGCTGGTGACAGAGATTGCGCTTGTCTCTTTGCAGGGCGGATAAACTCTGCTAAGAGACAAGTGGAAGAATTTTACCTTTAGTTTTGTCCTCAGGCAACCAAACAACTGCTGTCTTTGTACAACATTTCTTGGGCATCTGTAACTGTACCAGCACAGTGGAAAACTAGCAAGATCGTGGCTTTGCCAAAGCCCCTCCCCGTGATATGCTATTCTACAGACCTGTGGCGCTAGCAAGTTCTGTGGGAAAACTCATAGAACGAATGGTTCTGATGCGCTTGGAATTGTTCCTAGAGAAACGAAAAGTATATCCAGACGCCACGACTGGCTTCCGAAAGGGAAGGTCATCAATTGTCAGTGTGATTGATTTGGTAACAACCGTCGAACGTCAGAAACGGTGCCGCCGATTAACGGCTGCAGTATTTCTTGAACTCAAAGGTGCATTCGACAATGTTCTGCATGACACTATTCTAGAAGAAGAAGAAGGTGTTTAATAAGAAGGAGGAGAGGTCGGCCTTGAAAGCGGGTTTCTGGCCTGCTACTCCACACGGGGGTAAGAGGAAATGGGAAAGAAAGATGAGAGTATGATGAGGGGTGATTGTAGTATAGCACAATGAGTCACTACACACAATATCTCGTTCGGTGTAGTACACGCACAAAAGTCTCCACATTAGCAGATTTTCTAAAGACGGGAATCTAAACCTGTCTTGCTTAGAAATGCGAGCAGGCCCTTTAAACTGCTTTGAGCGTGATCCACACGTTCCCAAGCACCCAAACGTTTCTCTTCCGAAAAGGGTCGGCAGCCTATAGGTAATCTGTGAGGCGCTTAAGAAATTGTCTTTCAACTGCGTATAAAGGGCACACACACAGGATGTGAATAATAGTTTATGGCGTGTTGCAGAAATTGCAGTTAGTATTTTGCTCTTCTCCTATCATGCATAAGTATCGTCGCGTGAATGCAACACCCAGCCGCAGTCTATGTAGTAGCGTTTCTTGGTCTCTCCTTAGTCGGAACCGAAGTCGAAAAACACGACAAGAGCAGAGCCTGTAAATGCGCTTGTGGCGATAATCCGGATCATTGCATAGTCCTTGCATAGATGTCTTCATACCTTTAGACAGCAAGGCGTTGATGTCATATCGGGAAAAGTGAATCCATATCACCTCGCCACTCGTGTGCGCCATTTTCGCTTCTGCATCAGCTTGTTGATTCCCAGCTATGCCAAATTGACTGGGAATCCATTGCAACACAGTGGAATGTCCGGATTGAAATGCTTCATTCAACGTATTCATTATGTCACACACCAGAGGGCTGTATGCAGTGTCTTGCTTCATGTAGTTTCTAATTAGCTGAAGCGCCGGCTTGGAGTCGCAAAATAATGTCCATTTCGCTGGACTCTGCCGTAGAATGTAGCACGCAGCTTGTCGGATGCCGGTCAGCTCGGTGGCAGTAGATGATGTCCGGTGTGCTATTTTGAAGCGCTGAGTGATCCCCTTTGAGGCACAGTGAAAGCTGCTGCTGAGGAGGTCTACGTGACCGTATACTTAACGTATCAGCAAATGTGGAGCTTGCTTTTGTCATCAAATGTTACGGAAGGCGCAACATGCTGCCATTTTTAGTCAAGCTCATTTTTACAGCCATTCGGAGATGAAAGATTATTGCAAATACTCCAAAGCGACAAGTTTAAGGTACGACGTATGTCACATAACAAAACGCAGCGATTCTTTGATGGCACGTTTACGTATTCTCAACAAACACCACGATTCCTGTGACGAAATCTGTTCATTGCACTTCGAATGCGTTGTGCATTACAGCACGCAGAACCAAGCTTTCGGCATGACGTGAAATCATGTTGAACGAAGGGTGTTGCAATTGTCACCGGCGTTACGATATTGTTGCAGTCGTTGTCCATGCACAAGAGTTCAACACTGCTTTTTGTCTTGGATGTCTTCAGTCTTCTTGGATTTTCTTGGATCTCTTCATCACTTGAATAGAAAAGTTTTGCGCGACACAAAATTATCCTAGACAGCCTACATCGATGTATAAATCATGCAACATCGATACCCATAGGTTGGAATAACTTGTGGAGCTTACTCAGAGTCACTCATGACGTATATTCAGAGGTTTGGACTCACTAAGACTCAAACTCACTGAAGCTTCGCTAACTCGGACTCACTCAAACTCAGACTTACGGTTCGATCTGAGTCTGAGTGAGGCCGAGTGCGTAGACTCATAAGTCCGTCAGCGTAGAATTAGCGTCTTCGACCTTGGTGTGAACGTTCTTTAACACCAATCTCTCACGTAATCGGTGCTTCTCTTGGCACTTTTTGACATGTCATCTTCTCAAAACGAGTTTCGAGTGCTTGCAAGTGAGTAAGGTAATTTTTTTTCTAGCAAGATACTACAGCATAAGCTGTATTTACCAAGAACTTTCCTGGAGGAGTTGGTGGAGGGGACATCAAAACACCTCTCTACGTATAATTCATGCGTCTGATCAATAGTAATTGAAATGGTGTACAAACTGCTTTGGAATAGCTGTGAGGCAAGTGTCAAGGCGAATTCAGGTAAGGCTGATGGTAAAGCTGAAGATGTCTAGATAGCGTTTTAGGTCGGCAAAAGAAAGTGGGATTAGCTCAGACTCGCTCAAAAAGTACATATTGCTCTTTAGACTCACTCGGATTCAAACTCACGAAAATATTACTCACTCAGACTCAGACTCACGGCTGGATCCGAGAATGAATAGGTCCGAGTGAGCCGACTCATAAGTGAGTTTGCTGAACTATGTTGACACCTGATGGACATGGAATGCGCATAGATGAATATTTATATCACGAAATCACTCTTACAGCTTAATCGTACGTCACATCCCTATGACTATAGCGTGTAGTAACACGTAGGTGCGCCGCGTAAAGACATGGATGTATGAATCCCATACCGCCTTATACGCGTTCTAACACTCTGTGTGCCATTCCGACAATAACAGCGAGTTTTAGAATACCGTTTGCAAGCGCTGCGGGCGTTGTGGGCGTAGCGGGCGCCATATGAGTTTTAGAATAGCGTTTGCCCTGCTGCAAACCACAACGCACGATCGCAGTGACACCGTTAGCCTCAAAACCAGCGCTTGCGGGCCTCATGCGGGCCCCCATCACCGCACGCAATTTCGGATTTTCTGCGTGAGGTCCACGAACGCCAACGCCGACTCACGTTACGACGCATGCGCAGTGGCAGCGACGGCACCGCAAAGGCTCATGGTGCGCTATTCTAAAACTCCCTAATAGCAAAGGGGCTAAGGAAGTATAGCTGAGTTAAAAATAGAGTCCAGGTGGTTTCCTGGTCAATTATCCGAAGTATTTCCTAAAGGGTGTTTAGTTGTTTTTATCCTTATTAATCAATGCTGACTACTTCACCAACATGCTTAATAATTGTTTACGATCACGTGCTGTTGTACCCTTAGCTTTTTTTTTCTTCCTAAGCGAAAGTGATTAAGCCATTTTAGAGGAACTAAAACAATAGCAGCATCACCACCAGCAGCAATAATAACAATGATAATAATAATAATAACGAGAAGAAGAAGAAGAAGAAGAAGAAGAAGAAGAAGAAGAAGAAGAAGAAGAAGAAGAAGAAGAAGAAGAAGAAGAAGAAGAAGAAGAAGAAGAAGAAGAAGAAGAAGAAGAAGAAGAAGAAGAAGAAGAAGAAGAAGAAGAAGAAGAAGAAGAAGAAGAAGAAGAAGAAGAAGAAGAAGAAGAAGAAGAAGAAGAAGAAGAAGAAGAAGAAGAAGAAGAAGAAGAAGAAGAAGAAGAAGAAGAAGAAGAAGAAGAAGAAGAAGAAGAAGAAGAAGAAGAAGAAGAAGAAGAAGAAGAAGAAGAAGAAGAAGAAGAAGAAGAAGAAGAAGAAGAAGAAGAAGAAGAAGAAGAAGAAGAAGAAGAAGAAGAAGAAGAAGAAGAAAGATTGTCGACATCATCATCAACATGTTTTATTGAAAATTGGGTTTCCCTTCCCTTTATTTATCGATATATTACTAATAAGAAAGGCATTTTTATACGTATAAGCGAGCGTGAAAATTTCGTATGAAATTTATGACGTTTTACCATATGTAACCTTCCTTATTTTAAAGTACCATAACATATTGAAACACCCCTCAACTTTCTACGAATCCCACACAGTGGGTGTGAGCCACTGTAGAAAGTGAACAAGAACAAGATTGTCGGCAAACTAAACGAAACGACGAAGACGCACACTAGTATGCGCGAGACCTCGTGAATGCCTCGACCCATTCTACTCGGCGCCATTGTTCGTCCTGGTTATACGCTTGGCAAACAAAAGGCCTGCCTTACTCTCGAGAGCGGAAGTGTGCGTAGCCGTTCTTCGAGACCGCACAACTGGATAACAAGGAAGCCGTCGGCCTCGATAACATCGCCAGGACTTACTCCTCCTTCCGCCAGCATGCTCGGAATCCAGATGAACGATCTCGGTGCATGGTCCGGGACCGACCGTGCTTGTTATTCATGTGCTGGACTTGACAGCGACGATGACGCCGACGTTACGTTCAGCGTTTTGCCCGGACCTCCACCTGGGTACCGTAGCTACGCATCACGCACAGCTACGTCGAACGTCACCCCGGGACGCGACACCCAAAGCGAGGGACAGCGTACCGCCGTGGACACATCTGACAGCCGTATGACCAACGTATCCTCCAGCTCCGGGAATCCAAACTCATCGCCAGCGTTCCCGGATCAGAGGCTGTCTCGTCCCGGGAAAGGCAAGCAGGCGTCCGGCGTGTGCCTGTGCTTGGGGGAGAACGATTCCGCGACCGCGCATCACTTTGATTCACTCCAAGGAGTTGCGAGTGTCGACTGACGCGGTTCCCGAAGAAATCGAGCTCCATCGGTTTCCGTCCGGAAGGTGGCGTCTTCGAAATCGTTCTTGGCAAGCGACGACGCTGCGGCGTGCGCTCCGACCGGAGCGAAGCTGTATTGGAGCCGCTTACTTTTTTCTGTATTTTTCTTTATTTTATTAACAGCGCAAATATAGTTTCCTGTTTTTGGATGGCTATAGTCGTGGCTTAATTTTTTGCCAGACCTTTATTGCAGCAGGGAATAATATTTATTAAAGTTTCATGCAGCAAAACCACGACTTCATTATGAGGGACGCTGTAGTGGAGGGCTACCGAAAGAAATTTGACCCACTGGGGTTCTTTAACGTCCTTCCAAATCTAAATACAAGGGCGCTCTGCATATAATTATCTCCGTAAATACGGAACAAAGTGCATGTAATGCCTTGCAAATGCGTAGCGCGTACCACTATACTCCGAGAAATGACGAATAATGGCAGTGGATACACGGAAATTATAGTTTGGGCAGCTGCGCTGGGAGTAGTTGCTGCGAGACTGTTTAAAAAGGGTCCACAAAGGCCGCTCTTCCGACTTTCGCCTATACTATTCTGTACGTTTCGCGCAGGCCTGGCGGTGTTGCAGCGAAATCTGCTGGGAGATCACAAAAAGGGTGCCGTAGTTGTCCGCCGTCCCTGCTGGTGTCAGTATCTGCTAGGGCGTGAAATAAGAAAACTAAAGCAAAATAGCCACGATGAAACAAGGCTCGAACCTTGGTCCTCTCCGTTGACAGCCAGTATTCTATCCACAGAGTTGTGTTCGTGCACGAAACATCATCGAGAGAGGACCCTATAGAAGCGCTATGTCAGAAAGAAACCGCGTCAGCGTACATACGTAATATTGCGTGGAAGAGGTAAAAAACAACTAGACGTCACGCACTGCGATTATCGTAACGAGTGAGTCATTGAACGCTTTCAACTCTTTACGAAGAACTCAGCCATGATTCTAACATGTTATCAGTTGCCGCACTAATTTGTGGCATAGTAGGTACCTGGCGAGTGTATTAGTAGCCGCAGGAGGGTCTACGACGGACTCTGGAATTGCCACTCTTCCAGCTTTCGTTGTGACGATGATGATGACAATGTTGCTCCTTGGAAGTTTGGCCCCCACCCACTGCGTGGCGCTTTCCACGCAAGCCTGGCTTTTTTTTCGTGATTTCACTTGTATTCACTGCTCAAAAAACCTTTATTTATTCTGTTTTCGAGTGAAGGTTTAAGATTAGCCAAATAAATTGTGCCAAATTTTGATGCCTCAATTTTAGAACAATGCCGCAGAAATATTTTTGATGCGCTTTGTAATGTTATTCAAGCCACTAAACGTATCCTATTTCGAAATTCATAAAGTAATTTTAACATGTGTAAAATTCCAACAAATTCATTCTTTATTGTTCTAGCCAGATAGACACTGCTGTATCATCTGCGAGAAAGTGCATAATTTATATTAAATTAGTGGGTATTTCGTCTTTCCTTTCTTTCTATTTTTTAACATTTCATTTTTTCCCTTCTTGTATTATTAAACATTTGTGTTCAGGAAAAGTTTACTTAACCACTGAGCTCGAGTTGCCACTGACCCTTGCCACATTGTGTTTAAAATAAATGTTCGATTATATAAAGAACGAAGTGATCTACTATGGGAGAGCTTTAACATATCCCGTGTGTCGATAATTGAAATGTGTGTTAAGAAAAACTGGCAGATCCCACGTACAGTGGGAACTGATGATATGCGAAGCAGGAATGAGAAAGGTTGTTATATCACTTTAAATCGGCACAACGTTACGAGGCGCAGGTAAATTATGCCATACATGACTTCCCTGTCATGATCACCTAGTTTACGCGGCTCATTTAGCTTTGTCATCTCTTCACATCACTTGATACTAAATTTGGTATATGTGGAGCTAGCATAATAACCGTGAGTGCCCTATGATCGTAGCATATACTCATGTTTTACATGACACGTATATCAAGATTATCATGTTTGCACCTGTCGTTTACATTCTTCGTTCATTCACGTCACGTAATAGCAAATTTGGTGTATGTGTAGCTAGTGAAACAGCCGCTAGCACGCTATGATCCTAGCATGTAGTCATGTTTTACTTGACATGCATCGCGTTTTATATGAAATTATCGCGTTTGAACGTGTCATTTACCTCCATCGTCAGTTCAAGTCACGTGACATCAAATTTGCTTATGTGGAGCTAGTGAAATAGTCGCAAGAGCATCATGAGCATGGTAGGTTGTCATGTTCTCACATGGAACGCCTGTATGATTATCATGCTTGCACCCGTGCCATATTTTGTCATCCATTGACGTCACGTAACACCAAATTTGGTATATTTGGAGCTAGCGAAACAGCCGAGAGCGCATCAATAAGTACCCAAAGCACTCCGACCTAACGACCTGCGCCCAGCGTCGCTGCGCACGCTGGGCGCAGTGACGCTGAGCAAGCAAAACGGACGCCAGGCGTGACCAGCGTCCGTCGGTGCAACCAAGCAAGAACCGGCGCGAAACGCAACTTGCTGGATTTCGCGCCCATGACGTTACCAAGCTCTACCCAGACAGCCCTGCGTCTGCCTTTCTTCGTGATGGAGGGACTCCGGGCGCGCTCGAACGCGCATGCGTCAAAGCAACGCAGCGCGGCACTTGTCTGGAAGTAAGACCGGCGCCTGGCGTGGCATCGCTGGCGTGACGTGACGGAACAAACGCGGAAGCGCACACGCGCCAGGTCACGTCGAAGTGTACTGGTGCTTTGAGTGTGGCATGTAGTCATGTTGTTGCATGACACGCATCTCATGATTATCATGTTTGCAGCAGTCACCTACCTTCGTAGTTCATTGGCGTCACGTTATAAAAACTTTGGCATATGTGAAGCTAGCGAAACGACCGCGAGTGCATCATCAATGTGGCATGTAGCCATGTTGTTACATGACAAGCATGTCGTGATTATCATGTTTCGATGTGTCGTTTACCTATGTCGTCCATTCGCGTCGCGTAATACCGAGTTTGGTACATGTGAAGCTAGCGAAACGACCGCGAGTGCATCATCAATGTGGCATAGAGCCATGTTGTTACATGACAAGCGTGTCGTGATTATCATGTTTCGATGTGTCCTTTACCTATGTCGTCCATTCGCGTCGTGTAATACCGAGTTTGGTACATGTGAAGCTAGTGAAACGGCCGTGAGCGCATCACGAGCGTAGCATGCATTCAAGTTGTTACATGACATGCATCTCATGATTATTATGTTCACACCAGTCACATACCTTCGTCATCCATTCACGTACTATAATACCAAATTTGGTATGTGTGACGCTAGCGAAACGGCCGCTAGCGCATCATGAGCATGGCAAGTAGTCATGTTGTTAAATGACACGCATGCCATGATTTTCATGTTAGGGTCTTTCGCTTGTGTTCGCAATACAATCAAGCCATACCATACCAGTTTGGCAACATGCCATGTGAACGAAACCACCGTAAGAGCTGCAGGATCATTAAATGTAAATCATGAAGTTCATGACGCAAATGTCATGATTTTTATATCATGACTATTCAAATGTGTTTTTCATACAGTCACGTTATGCCATACCAACTTTGGTATCGGTAGCTAAGGTACTCGGCTGCTGACCCGCAGGTCGCGGGTTCGTATCCCGGCTGCGGCGGCTGCATTTCCGATGGAGGCGGAAATGTTGTAGGCCCGTGTGCTCAGATTTGGGTGCACTTTAAAGAACCCCAGGTGGTCAAAATTTCCGGAGCCCTCCACTACGGCGTCTCTCATAATCATATGGTGGTTTTGGGACGTTAAACCCCACATATCAATCAATCAACTTTGGTATCGGTACCATTATCGAAAGGGCCAGGAGAGCTACAAGTCGTAGGCGGCTAGATAGATAGATAGATAGATAGATAGATAGATAGATAGATAGATAGATAGATAGATAGATAGATAGATAGATAGATAGATAGATAGATAGATAGATAGATAGATAGATAGATAGATAGATAGATAGATAGATAGATAGATAGATAGATAGATAGATAGATAGATAGATAGATAGATAGATAGATAGATAGATAGATAGATAGATAGATAGATAGATAGACAGACAGACAGACAGACAGACAGACAGACAGACAGACAGACAGACAGACAGACAGACAGACAGACAGACAGACAGACAGACAGACAGACAGACAGACAGACAGACAGACAGACAGACAGACAGACAGACAGACAGACAGACAGACAGACAGACAGACAGACAGACAGACAGACAGACAGACAGACAGACAGACAGACAGACAGACAGACAGACAGACAGACAGATAGACAGATAGATAGATAGATAGATAGATAGATAGATAGATAGATAGATAGATAGATAGATAGATAGATAGATAGATAGATAGATAGATAGATAGATAGATAGATAGATAGATAGATAGATAGATAGATAGATAGATAGATAGATAGATAGATAGATAGATAGATAGATAGATAGATAGATAGATAGATAGATAGATAGATAGATAGATAGATAGATAGATAGATAGATAGATAGATAGATAGATAGATAGATAGATAGATAGATAGATAGATAGATAGATAGATAGATAGATAGATAGATAGATAGATAAGCTCAAAGTCACCGAAGCTCGCTAAGAAATGCTTCGCATTCAAAAGTTGTTAAAGATTTAGAGTACTTGGTACTTTAATGTGGGAGTCCATGGACCCGTGATGCCTGGTCTTTTCCCGACAAGCAGCCGTTGGTTGTGCGTGAAATCGTTCACAGCGTGACTTTTGTCGATGCGGCATGACCGAATGTGTATTTAGAAAAAGTGTTTAATGATCTGGAGTACTGGGTACTCAACTATGGGAGAGCTGTGAGCAATCCCGGTGCAATAACGAGTGCAATTACATGCTTGAGACCCACGGGACAAGTGTTTCGAAAATGGGTTAACAATTTGGAGTACTTTGTACTACACCGTGGGAGAGCTGAAAGCCGTCCCATGGGACATTTTCGCCAAAACAGTACAATTGATAAGTTTGAAAAAGCGAAGTTTCATTGTGCACTTAACTTGTACATACACAAACGAAACATCGAAAATAAGTAAAGACAGTGTATACATCTTACAAATGAGCATTAAAACCTAATTTATCACTGTACGTCAAGAAAACGATTTCAACAATTTAGAGTAATTAGCACTTAACTATGGGAGGGCAGTGAGCCGTCCCGATGAATCTAGTGTAGCTTGTTTACAGGTTTTGAGGCTGTAGTATAACGAATGGCATTGTTGAACTGTGTGCTTAGAAAAAAAACACAGTATGTCCACGAGGTGAATGATGATGAGTGGGCGAAGCGGATGGACGCACGGAGAGACAGACGCATGGACGAACGCAGGGACGGTTGAACGGATCGATGTACGAGTGGATTAGCGGAAGCGAGAAGGAACGAACTGACGGAAGCGCGGGCGGACTGACGGATGCTTCGCCCACTCATCATCAATCACTCCATAGATATGCTTTGATTTTTATTATCATACTACAAGTAATGTCCTCCAGAATCGTACCATTTGCATTTCTTAGCTTGTATGCATTTCGTTATATATACAATACCGCCCTCTATGGCCGGTTCAAGAACTGCCGAGAGGTGGCAACATACGATTACGATGGGACGCTAAGCCCACGCCTTAAAAAGCTTTGCACCTAAAAGTAGTTATGGTGGTGGTGGTGTTGCAGCAGGCGGGGTTAGCCTGGCCTGCATAGCCGGCAATTTTTCCGCCTGAGCATCTCCTGAATTTGGAAATTGTCACCACGCGTCAGACAGCCCAGTGTCTCGCAGTAGGACCAAAAAAATTCGTTGCACGTTCCTCCTAGTTGCAGCGGGTCCTTCATGAAAAATGACGTCATCAACTGTCCGGTGCCTATGACAGCCTTTTCGCAAGGTGCGGATCATCGCTGCTCTTTGCATATTAAACTGTGGGCAAAGCCAAATCAAATGTTCACCCCAATGTCACCACAGAAGGCACATAACGGGGAAGCGTATCTCCCAGTCTTGAATGACCAGGCCTGGGTGTATGCGGAGCCGGTTCTTATACGGTACAACAGCGTCGCTTGTTGACGAGAAAGTCCATGAATTACACATGCTTGGTGTGGAAACTTGTAGATCGCCTTGAAATGATTGCGTATCACATCTTTGTTGTTCTGGTAAGTCTTGGGAGTTATTACTTTTGAAACAGATGCACGTGCTTCGCATGCAAGGGCATCAGCCTTTTCATTGCCTTCAATGCCAACGTGGGATGGGATCCCCTGGAACTTTATAATAAAACTCTTGCCATTTAGGTGTTTAGTTAGTGCCAGAGATTGCCTGGTGAACTTTTCTTGAGGTAGGCCACGATGGAGTCTTTGTAGCGCCGATTTGGAGTTCATCAGCACTACAACATCTCGTGCAGAAAAGGATCGCAATTTTCGCAAAGGCACCGTGATTGCAGCGCTTTCTACCGTTGTGGACGAAACCATGCAATCCAGGCGGCCCGACCATGACACACGAAGGCAGGGTATGCAGAAAGCCACTGCGCAGCTATCCGTTTGTGTGCACACTGATTCGTCGGTGTACACTTGTAGGTGGCTGCGGTACAAGGTGCTCAAGTGGTCCTGCGCAAGAAATTTTGCTTCCGCGGCTGGTATGGTGCGCTTCGCTGGTAGCTTGGGTACGCTGAAGTTACACGCAACATCCACAAAAGACCATGGCGGGTCCATAGGGCGCCGTTTAGGCAGTTTCAAGCCTAAATGTTGAAATGAGTTTAGTGCCGCGTTGAAATGTGAGCCAGTTCTTGCTCTTAGCCGCCGGAGAAGCGCCGTGCCTGCGGAGGGCTCGCCCAGTCTTGACAGCTGCGTCAACAAGGCCTGAGACGCCAAAAGGCGGAGCGGAATAGACTCGGCTTCATTGGTGACCTTCGTGTTTGAAGCCGCCTGAGGGACTTCCATCGCCAAGCGAAGACCCTTTCTGTGCACTGCCTCTAGGCGTTCAATTGGCTCGGGGATGGTGATATCGGGGGCAGCTGATAAAGAATGTGACTTGTTATAAGCGTATCATTCCATTTAAGCATGGAAATAGGATTGTTGCCCCAACGGACTCCTGCCATGCGACGAAGAGCGTTCATCCTTTGCATTGATGCAGTGACTACACCATCAACCGCACGTCGCCATAATAGCTTGTTGTCGATGGTAATGCCCAGGAAACGGGCACTTGTTGCACAACGAATGGAGTGGCCTCGAATATTCACTTCGTATTCTACTATGAGAGAGCATGAAGCCGTTCCGTCCTCGAATGGAATTCAGCGTGTGTGTTTAAAAAGAGCTGCTAACGATTTTGAGTATTGAGTACTTTGTACTCTACTATAAAAGAGCATAAAGCCGTCCCGTAGGCCTCACATTTGAAAAAGTGAAGCACAACTGTGTTTAGAAAAAGTGTTTAACAATTTAGAGTACTCGGTACTCTACTATGGGAGAGCTGAAAGCAGTCCAGTGGGCCTCACATCATATCAGCAAAAGCTTCAAATCCGGAGTGTGTCCGTGCAATGGAGCGCATAACTATCCGAATATAAAGTTTTATGATACAAATAATAAACGTTGTAGTACAAGAAGGCGCGAGGGTATGTGAATGCCTCGAGCCATCTATGGTGTTCCACTAGAAGGACAGAAATAGCAATTACGAGGTTACGAGGCCAGATCCCCCCACCGAACTTTTACCAATACAGGTGTGATTTGCTGCAGCCACCTTCGCGCCTTTATTGCAACGAGAACGAATCTTTTTTTTAAATGTATATTGTACGCAAATCAAAGGAAAATATTTCTAGATAAACTCCTCCTTAGGATGAGGTTAAGGTTATTTTCATAAAACTCTCTGTTGTTCTGGTTGGTACATGCTTACTGAAAGGACGCATACCATCAAGGAAGAAACATTAAGGTCTCCCTTTTTGTTCCGTCCTTGAAGGGACCCTCTAACGCTTGAAAACATTGGTTCCGACTGCATAACTCGTAGAGGAGCTCGACAAAGCTACTGCGAGCGTAAATGACACCGGAAGGTTGCCGCCATATGATTGGATAAATATAACAATAAATATGATCGAAGCATTGCATCAAAATAGGGATTACTATTGCATTTATTTTTTTATTAGCAGGATTTTTTCACTCAAAGCAACAGAGAATAAAGCTTTCTTACTTTTCCAGCTTGAAAACTGCAAAGCTTGTCAAAGAATGCGCCAAACGCCATGTGCTGGAGGAAACGCGCCGGTGAGGCTCCGGGCACTGTTACTTCAAGAAACTACGAGAAAAATGCAAGAGCGTGTATATACATACGTCAGAGACAGACTGTAAGCAGCGTCGTGGATCGTCTGATGACCTTCTTTCCCCCCCCCCCTTTCTTTTCAACATCTCTCTTTTCTCATCTTTTATCCCCCTTCCCCCTTCCCCAGTATAGGGTAGCCAGCCGGTCTGAGAACTGCCTAACCTCCCTGTCCTTCCTCTTTCAATCCTCCTCCTCCTCTTCCTCCTCCTCCACTGTTCCAGGGAAATAATAGGTGCTTATATTCCGGAGAAGCTGTGAATACAGGGTCTTATAACAAATTTTTGAAAGTTAGCGTGCGGAATCGCGCAATTGTAATTTATGTCTTTAGTGGAAAAACCGGAATGATTGGCACCAAAAGCACCGCCTTTGCTAAAGAATCAGCGCTTCCTTTAAAAACAAGCCGTTGTGTCCTGGTACCCAAATTAAGTGGAGACATTGAAGGTGCGCGGGAACCAGTATTTTTAAAAGCTTTAGAAGAGGCGCTTCGCCAGGTGCAGAGAGAGAAAAAGCACACAGATAATGAGTCAGTGATAATTGCTACTAGTGTATTTGAACTAGGTAACTTATGGAGAGCTAATATTATGGTAATCAATTCAGCTATAAGAACTGGGATAAAATCCTGCAGTCATAAAGAAAAGGACCAGTCAAAGTTGAGGGCATATTATTCGTATGCCAGGATCTTCCTCAGATTGTGGTGCATCTGTTGAAATAACCACATTCGTTGGCAGAATATTTAGATGCTATTTCAGTCAATTCAAGATTCTGTGAGGTAATAATTTCGCGTGGTTCAGGAAAAACATCGTGATAAACAATGCCTGTGAATTTAGGTTGCATGGCCAAAAGACGCACGTAACAAGTTTTTACACTTAGGGAGTCGAGTATGTTGGTACACATATGATTTGTGGCTTGCGGAATCTACGCCAGTGTTCGGAGAAAAAAATCGGGACCGGATATCAAAATTATTTGAATATACGATTAGACAGTGTTTCCTACAACCGTAAGAAAGTCTGCACCGTAAATAGGTTGAATCGGCTTAACAGGTGTGGCGTTCTCGCTTCCAGGTATGATACTGCATTTGCCACATAGTTTGGAATGCCTAAACACAGCCGTAAAGCCTCTCGCTCTAACAGAACTAGTGGCCGAACCTCATATGCTGGCTCACCGAAAAAAAAAGAACACAGCCGAATTCTAATACCGGTCGTACGTGCATTTTGTAAAGTTGTTCATTATATATGACTCCGAGGTATTTTAATGAATTCACTTGCGGGATATCTTGCAGCTTGTAAATCAGAGATATTCTCACTGGTTCGTTAACGGCAAAAACCAGAATAGCATACTTATTGGTATTAACTATAGACCAGCTAGCCACTTCTCGAGTTCACTCAAGTATGACTGTAAAGTATTGTAAAGGCGATGTATGTCAGCAGACATAGCAAAAAAAGCGTTGTCGTCCGCATAAACACACGTCTGCCCCCCTGATCGAATAGGACTAGTACACATCAAGATGTTAAATAATGCTGGCGAAAGTATTGATCCCTGGGGCACGCTTCGCGTCTGCTTGTGCTTTCAGGAAGAGGAGCCATCTATAACGCAGTACAACTCCCTTTCTTTAAAAGTTTTGTCACTCATGCTACGATATAAGAAGGGAGTCCACCTCCACCAATCTTCCTCTTTGTGTTCCTGTCTCTGCCACCCGCAATTTCCAACAGATTCTATACGAAAAAAAGCGATGGATGGCGGTTATAATGATACAACCTGAAAAAAAAAACAAAGATGTTTTTCTAAAGTTTTCTGTTATGTTGCTGCACTTTCGCTTATCAGTACATTGATATAATATCAAGAGAAAACTTTTGGCAATTGCACGAGCGTGCTTTGCAATGCGTGACATGAAAGAGAACCATTTTGAAATGTTGGAACTTGAGGGCGATCAAACAAAAAGAAATTGAAGAAATTAAATAAATAAATAGATAAATAAATAAATAAATAAATAAATAAATAAATAAATAAGCAAATGAAGTCCCCGTGAGCCTTGACTTTCTCGGCAGGTACGTGCACAGTATTAAAACATGCTTTGGCAGTGGTGTCGAGGAGGGGGGAGGAGCAGAAATAAACGGGAAGACAGGGAGGTTAGCCAGCTATCAGACTTGCTGGCTACCTTGTGCTCGAGAAAGGGGCAAGGGGAACAAAAGATGATGGGAGATAGTACTTCAAAGAAGAAATGAAGCCGGGAAAGAACAAAATGTTAGATGACACTACTTCAAGACTGTCTGTGGGACTAGTCGTCCGTAGGAAACGCAACAACGCCCTCAGAGCTTTCCATGCCAAGGATGGTTTCAGCCAGTTAGCTAATACCTTTTCCTCCGACAGTGCGCGTCTGTCAGGTCTATCGAACACTTTTTGAGAGTTCTTTTTTTTTGGTGCACTGAAGCAAGGGCACACACACAGAATACGGGTGATTGTCTCCCCGCAACTACGACTATCACACGATGGGCTACTGACCATTCCGATTCGAAACCGGTAAGCACTCGTGAAGGCCACGCCGAACCACAGGTGGCACAGTAGGTTCTCCTCAGCTCTTGTTATTCTCGCAGAAAGACGGAGCTGTAGATTTGGGTCCAGCTTGCCAAGACAGGCGCTGGTGAATTCCGCTGAATTCCACTGTGTGGTTTAGCGGTTGAACTCCCTTGTCTTCCTACCACCCTGCCACATTCCCTGCTATTTATGACTAACCACTTCCCACGCATGACTAATCTAAGGTGGTGTACACACTTTGGTGTGTACGAATCAGGTTAAAGGATTAACACTTGTTGCGTACGCCTGCTACCTCTTCGCGTGCCACTCGCATTCGGCGCCCAAACGATTGGAACTTCTAACAGGGCGTCATTGGAACTCTGTTGGTGTTATGCTGGTTGTCTATACGTGTTTAACACTCCCTCACCACAGTGAATTACTTTCAGTTCGACTCATGCTCCTTTCAAATCAATCAAGCATATGCATTCACTTCTTGATTCATTCGTAAAGGTAGCCTAGCTGTCATATTTCAAGACACGAGCAACTCACTTGATGTCTTGCCGTCACAGTGTTTTTAAATATCATGTCTAATATCATAAGCATTTGTATGAATTTGCTCTTTGCTGACATGTACGTTTCTGCAATTTAGTTCAAAGTTGTTAAAATTATACAAAGAAAGATAGTTTATGGGTTTCATTTGACGAAACCACGTCGAAGATGTGAATATGAGGCGCGCGGTTGTAAAGGAATTCGAATAGGCATTGGTCACCTGCGGTTATTTTCATGCACGTAATTATAAATTCGGGGCGTTTCTTGTGCTTTGCCTAGAATGCAGCTGCCGTTACTGTGTATCGAATACGAGTCCTTGTATTTAGCAGCGAAACGCTGCTGCCCTTACGCCACAGCTGGAAGTACAGTTCAGCGTTGTTAAAAAGTTGCCGCGAAGATTACGAATGCCGTAATGAGCATATTGGTCACCGTTGTCTTGTATCATACTTGTTTGCAAGAGGTAAGGAGCTGAAATTCTGTTGTCACGGCGGGGTAAGTTCGCAAGTTTTTATGCTGTGTATGGAGTTTACTTCCGCTGCTAAGTCGTTTAAGAGCAGAGAAAATTGTGTATCCACAATACCCTGTGTTTGACGCAGTACGCTCACTTTTCCAATTATGCACGGTTAACATTCTATAATCATCACGCAGCACAGGTTTAGATTCCCGTCTTTATAGAATCTGATCATGTAAAGACTTCCGTGCGTGTACTACACTGAACGAGACATTGTGTGCAGTGACTCGTTGTGCTATGCCACAATCACCCCTCATCATACCCTCCTCTTTCTTTCCCTTTTCCCCTTACCCCCGTGTGGAGTAGCAGGCCAAAAGCCCACTTTCAAGGCTCACCTCTCCTGCCGTTTCTCATTAAACACATTATTCTTCTTACATTTACTTCTACTTTTTGCTAATGAAGGCGAGCTTTTACCGTATGTACTGATGGTCTCCTCCGTATTACACCTCCATGGTAGTGTGCTCAATCCACTTATGACAGGAACCTGACACGCAGGCGAGGACGCATTCAGTCGGTGGTATGCCCGCAGTTGGTGAACAGTCTGTAACAACCGATTCCTGCACACGACCAATTGCACCTTGGCTACAAATGGCACACACACTGTGTCGAACAATACGCCCTGTGAATGTCATCTCTAGGTGTGAGCTGCATGCCTGCTTCGTGGCGAGGCAGGTAGCTGTGTACAAAAAATCATATTTGACATGGTTCATAAGAAATACCGCTATTTGGAGAAATTGTGGTCACCCACGCAGTTTTCACAGAACCAGCACGATAAGTTTTCCCCACTTTGTGGGGGCCACAAGTCACATTTGAGACTAGTGAGTCAGCCTCTCGCTACAAGATGCAAAGTGGTCGCTTATAGTCCTTTCACCGATGTTATGTGCGAAGTGCAGAACCACTGCCTCAATTGCAATCAGTAGACACATTATACGTCTGCTTAAGCATGAAGCTCCATGCGTTGTGTTTTTTTTTCACTTCTTTTCTTTTCAGTGTTTACTTACTACAGTTAGTCCACAATAAATGTTCCTGTTAAAGCCGTCAAGCAACTTAAGTTGTAATCTGAACAGCGTAACAGGACTGCCACTGTTACTACGCGAATGAATGTGCGTATATATTGAGTTCTACGAACAACAAACTCAGTTCAAAATTTGCGCTCTTCCGTGTCTTGTGTGTCGCGGGGTTGTTTTCGAGCAGCCACTTTCTCCTTGGAAACAACAATCTAACTCTACGAATTCAACCCTTCTACGAATTCTATAGCGCCCTCTTTCGTTTAGCAATCAAAAGTATCGAGCTCAGCTTGCTTGCATGTGATCTGTACACTTCGCTTACTTAATTATAAGTAGACATTCTAGGCATGAAACTTCAGAATCAAATGTGCGCGACATTACGTACTTTGTTTCTTCTAACTTTTCAAGACTGCTACAGCTAACGTACCTTACTCTGCAAGTATACAGTATTTACTCCCAGCAAAACTGTAGCCTTAGGGCAATATCTAAGCCTTGTTATACCATCACGCGCCTTAGTACATAATACTTCCGCGCTTCCTTGTATTGGGTGAGTCACCGTCAACATTACAGCGAACGACCAACGGAAGCTTTAGCGCAAGCCTGACATGTGCTTATCGCACCACTGGTGAAGTTGAAAGCATACTCACTGTTTGAACCTGTTTGCCAAACAGATCGATTGGCGGCACGCGCTTTCAATCTTGTCGAGAGATAAAGAAAGATTGCGTGTCCACAGGCGTTCATGGCAGCGTGCCTAATAGTTGCAAACTTTTTTTTTCAGAAATGCAACTCAGGCCATAGAGTTTCCTAAAATTAACTATAGGGGACTCTGTCGCTGCGATCGTTCAGCAACCATGGGAATGATGGGTAGTACACACATTTGCCTAGTCTTCGTACTTGTGGGTGGCGAGTTGTACTTGCGGCTTCGTTTATTGCCGTGTTTCGGTTTTGTTTTGAAAGAAAGATTCAATCTTTTTGAACTTAGTGACCCACTTTAGAAAGGTAAGTCTAAAAGAATAAGGTGGTGAAACGCAACCGCTGAACACTTGCTGCTTTTTGTTTTGTGAGAAAACTACTCCAAGCCACACGAACACACACAACGCCAAAAGGAGGCCAGAAGTACAAAGATTAGACAAATGTGTGTACTGCCCATCATTTCCATGCTCGCTGAAGTGCCGTGCGTTGCAGCTGCCATAGACACTAGCGCCAGAGTTTCCTCTAGTGTATATTAGGAAACTCTATGACTCAGACCAATCGGCGAAGCGTGTGCACAGGGGATATAAACACCCGCTGAAAATGGCAAACATCGCTGAGAATTAACAGGTGGCTCTTCCAACACTAAAAGTGCGTACCCAACTATTTGTGACTGCCCAGCTGCTGCCGAGTTGTATACACAGCTTTTGAAAACTTTGTGCTGTCTGACTCGTCAACTTACACAGATGTGCACTGGTTTCTCTGACGAAGCCATAATTTAGGCGCTTCGTTCAACACCCTCCCCCTCCTGCTCTAACAACATCTACATTCCCTATGTTTGTAGAGAGAAATACAAGTACAGATAGTTCAAGGATTTGTGTCAACATAACGCATACGCTGGGGAGAATGGGCGCAAAAAAGCGATGAACGTAACGCGAGCGCCGATTATCCTACACTCATTTTTTGTGCTGTCCTTATCTTTATTGTCTGTGCGTCTTTGTACATTTTTTTTTTACAGATATGCATGTGTACACTTATACGTATACTTGGGCGTGAATGTACGGTGGTCTGACGCCTCCCACTCCTCCTGCCCCTTAGAGAAAAAAAGTTTCGACGACGTCCCTGACTGATATCACGGCCGTGGAACACTGTTTTTGAACACCCTCATCACAGCAGCAAGGTGCGAAAAGACTGTGAAATCTGAGAAAAACCTATAGAGAAAGTCCTTAGTTTTTTTTTTTTAACTGCGGTGCAGCAATGATAAGACAATGGCAAATGATACTATACGAATGAAAGACCGTGTCCCCTAAATGAGCCACACATTTAGTATATGCCTTGCGCGTGCAGCGTTCTATTCTTAACAAATATCTCATTAAGGGGTACATGAGCACAGGGTGCTATCTGGCGCCAACTGTGGCGGCGGATAATTGGAACCACGGGTGTTACGTGTTTAGTGAGCTATCAGAAAAGGCAGCTCATCAATAGGCCTACCTCTACTGTTTGAAGTCGTTAGACAGTTATAGTTTAGCAGGATAGCGGGTTTAGCGGAATAGTGGGATCAAAACGCGCATGCCCAGTGCGCTGTATGACCCGCGCTGATTACCGTACACATGCCATTTTGCAGATTTAGCGTTACCGTGTTTGCGTGGCTTAGGTAGTGCACGTAAAATATGGCGGTTGTTCCGAACACGTGCCTCGAAATGCATTTGGCGTTGTTGGTGACGGATCCACTTCTTTCGTAGCGAACGTCTCTGGAAAATGGATGCGCTTGCCTTCAGGTAGCTTCGACGACCTAGTATTACGGATAACTTGGCCTAGTTTTTTAGGTTCTGTCCTATTTAGAGCGTCCGTAGGACTAACTAGAGGATCAGTGTAAACAAATCTGCAACATAAATAATTTTGGTTTTAGTACGCGGTTCATATTTATTTACGTTTATTGTTACTAAAAGTACTAACAATGCAGCGTTCAGGGAACACTGGCAAGTCTCTTTAGTTGTTTTCTTATCCATTTTTAGGACACTCCACTCTCCACTAGGTGGCGCCACCATCAAAGCTTGGGGACGTAAGCGCTATCCCGCTAAACTAAAATGCGCTTCCCGCAACTAGTGTTTGCGGCACAGGGACGCCCTTCCCTTAAATCCCGCTATCACGCTAATGCTAAACTAGAACTGTCTATACAAGTTTAACAAACTATAGAGCTTACCGGTGTCTTATGAAATATAAAAAAAATTGTGGTGTAGCTAAAGCACATGTATTGACACTCATTTTGTTGCAAATGCATTACACATAACACAACCTACAAAAAAACGTCCACAAGTTCGATGAAAGTACACACATGTACACAGTATGAGAGCATATATCTTGAATGTACGATGTGTGCAGTTTGTATACACGCAAAATAGAGCACGTTAACTGCAAATGGTCAGTACATTATCCACATTTCATTTCATTGCTGTGAAACCGATTTGACCCTTACAAATAGCTATAAGCAATTCACCGTTAGCGTCCAAGTTTGTGTGGTGGGCCTACAATATTCAAGTGGGGTAATAATATTGTACGGTTTCCTGAAAGCGGTACACCGAAGAATGCAGGAACTACGCATTGCCGCGCCGCGGAGGTCTAGGGGCTAAGGTACTCGGCTGCTGACCGGCAAATCACGGGATCAAATCCCGGCTATGGCGGCTGCATTTCTGATGGAGGCAAAAATGTGGTACGTCCGTGTGCTCAGGTTTGAGTGCACGTTAAAAAACCCCAGATGGTCGAAATTTGCGGAGCCCTCCACTACGGCGTCTCCCATAATCATATGGTGGTTTTAGGACGTTGAACCCCACATAACAATCGATCAAGAAACTACACGTTGGAACAGCGCGGTGTTGTCGTGTGTACATAGCAGCGGGATATCGTGAGTGCGTCCTGCAGCAAGGAGGGGAGCGCAGTGGCGGAAAGGGAAGAGGCGTGCACAAGCGCTGCAATAATTTTCTGTAATCTATGTTACGCAAATAGTCGGCCATCTATCTGCAAGTAATCTATACCTTGTCATGTATTTTTCAAATAAAAAACGCTAGGCCTGCGCGGGATCAGCAACACAGTCACAGCAGAAGGTGGAAGAGCATACTTTCCGGGCGTTTTATAAACACTATTTCAATAACGGCTACAACTATACACTTACTGGTTAGCCAGTACGCCATAAATACTTATACTTTTTGTGTAGTTGGCTGACATCCACCCTTACATCCTTCGTCATTCGTCAGAGAAGCTTGGTATCCGCTACACACTAGCAAAGAATTTTTGGCATTTTTTTTTGATGCAGTGACTGACGACGAAGAAGAATTATGCATATACGATGAAGAAATATGCCTGAAGTGGCTATGCGCCACAGTTAACAGGTGATCAAGAACAAGCTTTTGAAATGGCTTGGAGCATTGGGTGACGTACTCGTTGCGCAATTCGCATTCTATGATGCCTGGTTAATTCTTTGGTGTTCTAAAACGCTTTATCACTCATATTTGCACTATTGCTTTCCCGTGATCAGGCCTGCCTAAGGTCAGTTTTTAGACGAGTTCTAAACACCGGTGTGGCTCAGTGGTAGAGTTATGAGTAGGAACCAAGGAGGTTTTAAAATTATTAGTTGGTACGCATGGGACTCGGGTTCTAATCCCGTTGTTTCGTTGTTGGTTTTTACTCACCGAGGTTTTTTTTTATTATTTCGTGCAATAATGATTAGAGACAGCGGCGGTAGAAGACAACTACGGTGCCACATGAGATCCATGTTGTGATCTCATAACAGCTTTTGTTGTAATAAGTTTTCGCGTGGGGTCGCAAGCGATTCGGGGCCCCAAAGAAACAGAGTCTACATCAGTGTTCATGTGCGAGGCTCGAGCAACGTTTGGGTTTTACTCTGGGAAAGCCGTTTTTTGAAAATAGCGGGGAGCCTCGACACTTCCCTCAAAAACATGGCGGCGCCCGTCGAAAGCGCGGCTGTCAGCCAAGCTATATTTCATCCAATTCTTGAGAAACTGAAGGTGTAATAAATAGTAAATGCTGATTTAACCAATCGCTTTGTCCTACCTCATAAAACTGAGTGGCGGACACTAGCCCACATTTCTGAACATTTAATGTTGATTTGAGAGTTACCAACCTTCAGGCCGCTATGGACCCAAAGTATGATTGTCTTGGAGAATGATGGCAAGTACTGTGAACCATAGATTAAATGATGCTTACGAACGAATGCATTGCAGCGACATCTCCGAAAAGAAAAAAAAATACGGATCACTTGCATTGAACGACAAATATTGTCTCACCTTTTAACCATTACTAATCATAACTTTCATGACCTCCGTAGAACTGAAAGCACAAGGCGCAAGCAGAGAGTAATGCTCTGTTCGAAAACTTTCAGATAAAATAATTTTACTCTGAACTAGTGCGTGGCGCAAAATAAAAAACAAAAACTAGCCCTTACACCAGGTTACGCTTGCGCATATGCTGTGGGAGTGCCCGGCACAGTACAGACACACTAACGCCATGACTATGTCATCAAAGCTCCATGAGGCTCTTCAGAGCCCCGCTCTTGACGACCAAACCTCGCTGACCCAGCACGCCTGTCAGGTGGCGTCGAGGCAAGCCCTTGACGTCCCCTCATGGAAGGCCTAGGTCCGGCCACCTAAACCTGCTAGTTTCTTATAATAAAGTTTATTCCTCTTCCTCCTCACAGCAATATCGCACATGTCACAATTTTCGTGGCCAGGCACCTGGTATCCGGTTTTCTCTACCAATCACGGACTGGCCTAACACCATACGCGTTTTGGTGGTCGCGGGAAGTGCCTTCTGTGAGAACGCTGCACACAATAACGAACACCAAGAACGAAACTGAAGACGTTGTGAATTTACAAGCTCCCTAAAAAGGACGTTGCAGGGCAAGCCGCAAAGCGTAAGGAATTAGGGACGTCATTAGGTAAAAGCGTGCTCCTAGAGCATATTTGTGCCTTTGGAAGCTGCACCGTCTTTTTAAAACTAATGTTAATTTACAGTAAAACAGAAAATGAAACTGAAATAACAGAAAGATGACAAAACGAAAACAAATACTTTTCTTTTCGCAACGCAAAACTTAGAATGGTGCTTATGCAGAAAGCAAAACAAATCCGTGAAAACACTGAAAACTTCTGAACAGAAAATACACATAACTTTTAGGTGAGATATCTGCCTGAGAATTGCTATTTTTCATAAAACATTTTTCATAGTGTACTTTTGAGAAGCTGAAGCAGTCGATGTAAAAAGGAAGTAAAAAACGTAAGAAAATAGTTCCATCAATTCGCAGTGATTTAATCTAAAGCGACAGCGCTGACGGAGGCGCAGTATTGTTTCGCATCTCCTCGAAATATTCTGTGAACGCCTGCGTGATCGCAACATCACCATTGTCGGGCACCTTGTAAACAACAGCTTAAGGTTGGCGACGCGTGATGACATGAAAGACGAAATAGGAATTTCATTGTAAAACAAAATGACTCTAATATTCGAACACCTTTATCTCCAATCGAACGCGAGTATTATTGACTTTCAGCCTCTTCTTTTTTGCCGTCATATCACCGACAAAGGCATACATAAAACGTCGTCACTCAAACGAGAAAGGCCTAATTTTTTTACCATTTGTTTCGTTGTTTGCAGGTCGGGAATTTAAAGATGCTGCCGCGCACGGTCCTCTCTGTCGCAGCGCCAGTGAAGAGAGAGAAACAGATGTACTTTTCCGTTGCCCCTTGAGATTGGAGCACAATTTTCAATTCGTGTTTCTGGGACTCTCCGTTGGGGATCGCGACAAAAGTTGACAGGCTCAAACTGCGCTGCTTGTCTTGTTTTCCTTATTTTCCCAATAATAAATGCTACAGTGCCTTGTCGTGTTGTGTTTTGTTTTAGACAGAGCTTCGAGACGACGAGATCAGAAAAAAAGGCTCACAGTGGGAAACAGCACGTGCGAAACAGGTTCCAAGTTCCACGTTCTGGTCCAAACAATGAATCTCGCGGATGTTCGTTGCAAGCCTCGCGTCACGTTTTTCTTGAAATATTTATCAGATTCGTGCCTGGAAACGTGACGTTTTTAGTTAATGAAACGGTGGTCCCAGTCAGTTTGTCGGTCTAAATTTGTTTCTTTTTATTTCAAAAATATATAATCGGGAAACGCGTGCTGCAGTCACCATTGTTCTTGAAGAGGAACGTAGTTTTGAAAATTTAGGCATGCTTTTGCCCTGCCGCGGTGGTCTAGTGGCTAAGGTACTCGGCTGCTGACCCGCAGGTCGCGGGATTGAATCCCGGCTGCGGCGGCTGCATTTCTGATGGAGGCGGAAACGTTGTGGGCCCGTGTGCTCAGATTTGGCTGCACGTAAAAGAACCCCAGGTGGTTGAAATTTCCGGAGCCCTCCACGACGGCGTTTCTCATTATCATATGGTTGTTTTGGGACGTTAAATCCCAAATATCAATCAAATTAGGGGCGAAGCTCCTTAGGGCGTGGGCTGTGCGTCCCCTGTATGTAGCCACCTCTAGTTTAGTTCTTGCAGTGTTCACTAGATGGCGGTACCGTCCCCTGTATGTAGCCACCTCTAGTTTAGTTCTTGCAGTGTTCACTAGATGGCGGTACCGTCTCCTGTATGTAGCCACCTCTCGTTTAGTTCTTGTAGTGTTTACTAGATGGTGGTACTTGTAGCTGATGATGAAAAGATGCAAGATGTTATAAACTAGAAAGCGGTATTTGTAGTTGATGAAAGACGCGAGATCTTATAAAATAGGAATGATGTCACATATGGCGCGTGTCATTGGTTGAAGGCAATCGTTCGATTTAGTGCGGCGACGTACGCTAGGGGGAGCGATGTAATAAAATCGAGTGGGCAAAATGTACAGAGGATTCATGGTTTACCAGGTTTACCTCCGGAGCTTCGCCCACTCATCATCATTCACTTCGTAGATATGGCGGAATTTTTTAGGCATGCTTGACTTTAACTGGCGTGCGCAATACACACTGCGTGTGATAGTACGTAACACGTAAACAGCTGCTTTAACCATATATAGTTCTTACTGTCAGCAAAGTAGAGTTCGAGTCAGCGGTTATACGCACCCAAATAACGATGCGATCTTCAAACACTCCATTCTGGAGGATACGAATTTTTTTAGCCTCTACATAAATGTAAGTAAGCACGTGTGCTTCCATTAGTCCTAAATGCCACCGTGTTGGTTGGTATTCGAACCCGTGTCCTTATATTTACGGAATTCATGCACTTTGCTGTAAGGAACATGCGACTAATGAAGATTGTTGTGAAAATAGACTCATGGTTATATATACTAGCGGTTCTATATGACGTAATCGAATTCTGTCATCTCGTACGTCAAGTCCTACGTCACCACTTGGTTACGTGGATTTCGGCACCACTGGTTGTTAACACCAGATGCTTCGCCTCGTGGACCGCATAATGCTTTCGCATTTAAAATGAATACCCACAGCAGCTATTGTAGTGGTAGGTTTTCGACGGCTTCATCAGACAATAGTTTCTCGAAAGGCTGGTACGGCGAGAGAAAAACATATACCCTCAAAAACAGAATAACTATTGGCTTTTATATTATATAACCAGTGCTTGTTTGTCAAGTAAGTTCAGTGATGGCAAACTATGCAAGACAGGCAGGAAGCCATAGCAAGAGCCCAGAAAGCATAATGAGGGGACGAGTAGGAAGAGCAGAAGGTGACAAAGAACTTTTATCTACATAAAGCTACCTATGGCCTCCAGTTGTAGCTTGTGACTTATATTTTTCTATTACTTTTTTGTTGTCCTAGAAGCCAGGAAGCGACGTAACGCCAACACCTTTTAGATAGACGCTAGTTCGTGCGTAGAGTGGCAACGAGGTCGAGAGAGAATTAACGCAGAGTGCAGCGAAAATGAAAGACAGTGAGAGCGAGAGAAGTGCGAGGACGAGAGAATTAAAGCAGTGAGACGATAAGTTTAACGGCGCCCACCCGCGGTGCTGCAGTTGAGTGCACTGTCGAGCATCGCGGTTGTAGAACGCACCCACACGCTCTTTACCGCAGTCTCCCGGTTAGCGGGCCAGTCGCACTGCACTCCGTGTGCAGTCGTTGATGTGAAATAGGCTGCAACGAAATTGTCCGCGTCAGTCACGCTACTCACGAAGTTCTTTTAAAGACGATAGTCTTTCTTGGGGACCTTCAACGCAAAAATTTTGGTCTGCCTGTCTGTATGTTTGTCTGTTTGTCAACCCTTATGGTGCATTCAGGCGATGGACCGAATCCGGATTTCTCGTGGACGCGGACGGGTAATCTGCGGATGATCCACCTGCAGGCGCATCCACACGACGGACGGTGTCCTAGGAGAAAACAGCCAGATTACCCTCGACAGCAGGTTCGGCGCTCCCCCGCTGAAAGCAGACCGGTTTGAGAGTACTCAACATGGATGCCCGCAAGAAGCGACGCTTGACTGCGATGTCTGTCGCGTTGTGACAAATGAACGAGGAGTGTTATTCTTTCAGGAGAAAAGGGAGTTCCTGGCAGAATGTTCTTTCAACTACATTGTTACCCACTTGTAGAATTTATGAACGCGTCTTCCATATTTTTTTTTTTAGAAGCGGCACGTCGCCGGTTGCAGAAGTTAGAATATTTCACCCTCAACACTTCTAAGAATCTCGCGCGTCAAACGACGGCGGTGACATTTCCCGAACCGCCAAAAGTGATTTCTGCGTCATTAATCACCTGAGAACAAAGCCCCCGGAAGCTAAGTAAACCATGCTCAAGCGTAGATGATGCCGACCAGTCATGCAGCTATCCGCGAGCCATGGAGGACATGCCGCGAGCAGACGAAAAGTGTACTGGTTGCCACCAACCCCAAGCTATTCCGCTGAAGTACCGGCTCTCCCCCGCCAGAATCCCGATGTGAGAAACAGGTTGGGTTCATCCGTCCGCGAGCCGCGCGAACGAGTCGCGGACGAGGGGAATCGCTGATGTGAGGTCACGTGACGCGCCGTCCGTCCCGCCACATCGGGATTTGATCCGTCGTCTGAATGCACCATTAACAGCATCGGGTATTTGAAACGGCCGACTCCATCCACAGCACCCACCAATGCTGCTCAACATTCAGCGTTCATACTTGTGCAATTGTTTATTAAAAAGCAATTATTGCACATGTCTGGGGCACCAGAACAACACGTATATGTTCTGCATGTGCGTCTTTTGCTAGGAAAGGCATACATAATATATTTTAAGGACCGTAGCGTGGACCATGCAACGCTTGCACGAAAAGGCGAGTGTTTCCAACGCTTTTCTAAGACAAGATGGTGGTGGCACCCACCCGTCGCTTTGCGTTCTACACCTTATTACCTTTTAGACGAGCGCGCACACCCGTTTCAGAGCCACGCGCTTTGTAGCCACGCGCTCAGAGCACACATGTTTTCTATGTGTGGGTTCATATTAGAGAAGGCACACATAAGTAATTTAATCACACTGCTATGACAGTATAACGCGATGCTCAAAAAGGCAAGCGTTTCTAGCGCTTTGCTAAGACGACACGGTGGCGGCACCTGCCCGTCGCTTTGGCTTCAACACCTTAATGCCTCAGAGACAGGCGCACACGCCTTCCTTCGTTTTCGAAGACAACTGCCAGAAAGCGCTCGTGTCTAGCGTGCCTCGATGCGCTCGTGTGCCTCCACTAAAAACTCGAGGCACTCTAACGCAGTGCCTCCAGAATACCATTCACCAATTTTCTTGCGGAGAACATCAAATAAACGTTTTGTTCCCTCTCTCCACACGCAAGACTATTGTCTTTCTATGAAATTGGCAGATTAACATGCAGATACCAGGCCAATTTTTCTTTTTGTAAACTATGTACCTATATACAAAGTAGTCACCGCCAGTTTTTTTCTGAACAATGAGCGACTTAACAGGAGAAAGTGCGTAGCCTTCAACTGGTGCTAATTAAACTGCCCGAGCAGTGGCTCAATACCACCAGCGTCAATCAAGAGGGGCATCTCGCCAATGTGTAAGCATTTGTCTAAACATATCCGAAAACAAAACACCTGAACAGCTGCGCTCACGATTCGTATTGGGCAGTATTGTGATATGTCAGTGTAACTTTTTATGTGTACTTTACACTTTTTATTCGGTGATCAAGAGTGACGACTGCTTCTATCTACACTTATAAGACCAGAAGCCTTAAGGCCCATGATGTGGTGGTGAGGCTTGGCCTTGCCATCCCGATGTAGAAGCAGCCCACGGTGCTTCCTCAACAAACATGATGGGGGAGTAAAGGGACTTTTTTTTCAGCACTTCATTAAAGTTCACTTCTACCTTTACTTACCTTACCATACCATGCCATGCCAATTCATTCTATGCCATGTCATGCCACGTCGGCCTGCCTTCAAGTGGCCGACGCTGCTCCCGGAAGCTTTCCACGGCATCCCTGGCACCGATGGTTCGTTTCTTCTTCGTCTTCATGATATGAATTTCAAGCTTTCGCAGAGACTGGTGAGAGTAACGCGAACGTGCTCTGTTGAATTAGGTGTACTTTAGAGGACAGCCTGTGGTACACTGCCATCCTTACTCGCCGCACGCAGGAGAAGCGACATTTAGTATATATATAGTCAGCTGCAGCACATCGAGGGCGCTTTCGCGCCAAGCAGAAGCCTTCTTCCTCTTGCTGTTAAATTGCCTTCAAGATGATATTGTCACTTGGTCGTACATTGATGATGTCAGTCGTTGGCCTGTCAAAGATAGAACTCTTTATTTGGCTAAACTTGTGGCCGGAAAGCAGAATTTCAAACTATTCAGCAAAACACATAGCGGTAACCGAGCGTAGGCCATCGTGAAACTAGAGAGTATTAGCCGTCATTTGATTCTACTTATGGTCACGAAACTGTCGCCTCAGTTTCATATGGAGCCAGCGGCCGTCGCCAGAGGCGCAGCTGTGCTTGATAGGCGATGCTAACACAGCTATTATGTAATTGGGAGTGAACAAACTCGGCATTCGCCGACCAGGGAACTTGGGTCCCATTAGAAAATAAGGAAGGTTTTCCGTACAAAAGATAGTATACACCTTTTTACATGCACAAACTTGAACTTCATAGCATTTCCCTCCATAGTCCTGGCACTATACACTAGGAGGAGCAGTGGTATAAGGTCTTGGCGTACACCTGAATATAGCAGACGGGAGCAGGAACGAATATTTCAACACAAGAACAAGCGCGAACAGTTGTAGAGGAAATGTTCAAGCCAAACTACACTTGGACCGACGTGAATCAAGTGCAATCATCGGGGTTGATGCTTACATGCAACGCATGTCACACACCTAATCTCATGCTTTGACGTAGTCTAAAACTCTGCAGTCGGCTGGTGGCACCTGATCATCGCTTTGGGTGCTACACCTTATCGCCTCCGAGACAGGCGCGCTATCCTTCCTTCGTTTTCGAAGATACCTGCCAGATAGCGCTCATGTCTCAGTGCCTCGATGCGCTCGTTTGCTTTCGCGGCACGGATCGTCACACACTAACGCAGCACCTCCAGAATACGATTCACTGATTTTTTCCTGCAGAACATCATATGAACGTTTCGTTTGATGTCTCTAGACGCGAATACTATCGCCTTCCGACGACATTAGCAGTGAAACATGCAGACACGGTGCCCATTTTTACAGCTGGCGCTCCCGCATACCACTGGCGGAGGAAGGAAAAACGTGCGAGAGCTTACAACGTCTTACCGTACTAGCACAAGTCTATTTTTGCTGTCAGAATTTCATTGAACACCAAAGGCAATGCGAGAATTACCATGATTCCCTTGTCGAGTTGGTACAGCATTGATGCAGCACAGCCACCTGGAGAATAAACGCGCACCCGATGGATACGTACGTAGCGTCTTGCAAGTGTCTCATTGTTTGGTTTCCTGTTGTTTTCGCACTTAATCCCAGTAAGAACGGGACGCTGGAAATTGTCGTCTGCTCATTGGCTTCTCTCCCAGGTGGCGTTGGTGTCACGGGTACGAGTTTTGTGGTTCACAGTCACACGTTAATCTGGCCCGCAACGGTGCGTGAAACTCGGGTGGTGTTTGGCATAGCATATCTTCTACGACCACACCAGTGTCAGTACAGCTCGTCCGAAGATGCCATCTGTGTTTATTGCACGTGATCGCATATACATTCACACGACACCGTGCGAAAGAAAAAAAAATCACAGAATATTTACAGAGTGGGCGAAGCTCTGGAGCATCGTCAATAAAATCGGAGATCTGTTAATTTCGCCAAGTACCTCATCAAAGACGGCTATCCGTCCGTCCGTTCATCTGTCTGTCTGTCTGTCTGTCTGTCTGTCTGTCTGTCTGTCTGTCTGTCTGTCTGTCTGTCTGTCTGTCTGTCTGTCTGTCTGTCTGTCTGTCTGTCTGTCTGTCTGTCTGTCTGTCTGTCTGTATCCTACGCAAAGAAGTGAAGCAAGCACCACAGCGCCCTCTAGTGAACACTCTGAGTACTAGGGTTGACTACTACAGACGAACTACAACAGAGATAAGCCTCAAGGAGCTTCGCCCCTAAATGAAGGCTGTGAGGGCGGCGACGGAGCAATCGATTCAGCATGTCCCAGACTGAGGAAAAAAAATAGCATTTTCTTTTCCAATAGACAGACTGAAGGGCTGCTGACTGCGTCCTTCGTTTTATTATCTGCCATTCAATAATTTCTCACGTTAGTTGGTCTGAATGTTTGGCTAGTGAGTGTGCGCAGTTGAACAGTGGTCTGCGAATGCAACGCACACAATGTGCCGCGAGGTACTAGAATATATTAAACCCTCTGCACAAGAGCCGAACAGTTCGTTGTGCTTTTTGTTGCACCCGCTTAGCTTGCGCACACACGTGTTCACTCTGGCACACTGACTCGGTAGCTTTATGGAGCAGACAGTGCAACATGAACACCGACACGCTTTGATATTTCCCAAGGAAGGTAGGGCAAGAAAACAATTTTTTTTCAGGTGTCACATGGCCAGTGGCATTAACGTTATATTTGGCTTTCTTCAGCATGGTATATCTGGAGAGGGCAAACCGTGTCTGACAAAGGTGTAAATTGGTTACCGAAGCGTTTGTAGGTGGAGGACGGGCAGGACTTCGAAAAGACAATAAGAAAACACAATTTTACAGTACCCCGCGTGACCAGCTTGGCATGAGGAGATTATTATAGAAGGAAGTGTTTCTCGCCTTTCGGCTCGTAACACCAACATACCCGTTTAAGAGCAAACACTAGGGTTAGATCTACAAATCTCATCAGTCTAAAAACTTTCGCATGCTGTGCACTTCTGTATCATAGCTGTACTGCAGTGGTGTCTGATATAAGATGCACTATCTTGATAGATAGATAGATAGATAGAAAGATAAATAGATAGATAGATAGATAGATAGAAAGATAAATAGATAGATAGATAGATAGATAGAAAGATAAATAGATAGATAGATAGATAGATAGAAAGATAAATAGATAGATAGATAGATAGATAGAAAGATAAATAGATAGATAGATAGATAGATAGAAAGATAAATAGATAGATAGATAGATAGATAGAAAGATAAATAGATAGATAGATAGATAGATAGAAAGATAAATAGATAGATAGATAGATAGATAGAAAGATAAATAGATAGATAGATAGATAGATAGAAAGATAAATAGATAAATAGATAGATAGATAGAAAGATAGATAGATAAATAGATAGATAGATAGAAAGATAGATAGATAAATAGATAGATAGATAGAAAGATAGATAGAAAGATAAATAGATAAATAGATAGATAGATAGAAAGATAGATAGAAAGATAAATAGATAAATAGATAGATAGATAGATAGAAAGATAAATAGATAAATAGATAGATAGATAGATAGATAGATAAATAGATAGATAGATAGATAGATAGATAGATAGATAGATAGATAGAAAGATAAATAGATAAATAAATAGATAGATAGATAGATAGATAGATAGATAGATAGATAGATAGATAGATAGATAGATAGATAGATAGATAGATAGATAGATAGATAGATAGATAGATAGATAGATAGATAGATAGATAGATAGATAGATAGATAGATAGATAGATAGATAGATAGATAGATAGATAGATAGATAGATAGATAGACAGATAGATAGACAGATAGATAGACAGATAGATAGATAGATAGATAGATAGATAGATAGATAGATAGATAGATAGATAGATAGATAGATAGATAGATAGATAGATAGATAGATAGATAGATAGATAGATAGATAGATAGATAGATAGATAGATAGACAGATAGATAGATAGATAGATAGATAGATAGATAGATAGATAGATAGATAGATAGATAGATAGATAGATAGATAGATAGATAGATAGATAGATAGATAGATAGATAGATAGATAGATAGATAGATAGATAGATAGATAGATATAGATAGATATAGATAGATATAGATAGATATAGATAGATAGATAGATAGATAGATAGATAGATAGATAGATAGATAGATAGATAGATAGATAGATAGATAGATAGATAGATAGATAGATAGATAGATAGATAGATAGATAGATAGATAGATAGATAGATAGATAGATAGATAAAACACTCAAAGTACCTATACTTCACTAAGAAATCCTTTGCACTGAAAGCGACGTGTTGACTACAACAGGAAATTGTTATAGTCCTTAAAGCGACACTAAAGTCAACTACAACAGGAAAGTGTTATAGTCCTTAAAGGGACACTAAATTCAACTATTAAGTCGACGTTTATTGTTGAAATAGCGGTGCAGAAATCTCATAGTGTTACTTTTGTGCCAAGGAAGGACCTATTTTGAAACTGAATCGCGTTTTGTGGTCCTCATCAGGTTAGTGCACCTCAAAAAACCTGCCTCGCGAAGCTGACCGACTGGACCAACTCACTTTACTCTTGCGGTGCACAGCGTTGCCCGGATTTACTGCGCTAGCAGCAGCAGCCTGAAAGTAGCGGGAGCCACAGCAGAACAAATGTCACTGATAAATTTGCAATCATTGGCTCCGAGATTGTACATGTTTTTTTTTTGTTTAACTGGCCCTGCTATATAAAACCACCAGTCCAGTGTAACGACGGGAAAATTAAATTTCTGAACCATTCGCGCCCTTTTCCATAGTTACGTCCGGTGGTTCTTTTTTCCATGAATCAAACAGAAACGAACAAGCAGCATTTTATTGCGTCTCTTGATGAACGAAATGTTCTTTATTAGTGCAGCTAGATCGATTGCTAATAATTCATTGTAGACGGTCCGTCTGATTTCATCGGGATCATTTTGAAAATATCCTACTGCAGCGCATGTTTCCTGTGCAGTTACCTCAATTCCTTGGTAAGTAGTGCACTGTTGTTTATAATAATGTCATTTTAGGTGTTGTCGTACATTGAGCTTTCACTCCGACGTAAATTGTTATTTGACTTGAGCGTCCCTTCAAAATTCTATGATACATTGATACCCATATTGAAGGTCTTTGTCACTGTCCCAGCTTGTTTAATGATGGGACTGTGGGCCAATCTATAACAATTTCAGTCCAATACACTCACTTTCATCATTTGTTTGGACACTGCTGATGAGTATTCAGCTGATTTCTGTCGCTAAAAACGTTTTTCGTTAAGTGTGATGTCACACGCTTTTCACCATTTCTTTAAGTTCATTTAGTTCACTGTAGCTTCTATAGACTCGAGCTTCACACTGCTGAGTGGCTGTGTCCTTCTACGTGCTGCTCCAAAACGTCAAGAGCCGGAAAACACGCAAATGAACCTCCTATTAGCCTCACAAAACTGTAGGCTCGGATTCGTTGGAAATCTATAAACGAAGACTTACATCGCTTAGCCATGAAGACAAGAAAAAAGACACACTGTCTGCTTTCCTGCGTTCATGTGCCGGCGCTGTAAGTCTGATGCTTTTTTAGGCCCCGAGATCCAGCGTGTCAATGCAATGACATCAATGTGTCGCTGCACTTTTAACGTTTTCACAGCCCTGGTGGTGGTCATCGTTTTTACTTCAGTGCGCATGAAAGCGAGCGGCGAGACCTCAACTATCCCCAGCGGTTCTTTCTATATATGTTACGGGGTTGGTGACTTCTGTACAAAACGCTATTACAGAAGAACATCCACAGGCAAGAGTCACATTGGCCGATTGGCACACCCACGCGCCTGTCAGCTGATTCTGTCCTTCCTCTTCCTTTTCTTCATTGCCGTAAGAGGACCCCGAGGCGTTGGAGCGCCGTCTCGGCGCGAGTTCGGAGAAGTGCGATAGAAGTAGGGTTTCATCCGCGAAACATGAACAATGTCAACAAGTGACGAACTTGGTGACGTATTGGAGTGCAATGGTGCTATCTCGTAGTTGACGTCGCTAACTTTACGTAAGACTAGGTAGGGTCCTGCGTATCGGAACAAAAGTTTTTCGGAGAGACCTATACGACAACACGGTGACCAGAGGAGCACGCGGTCACCTGGGGCAAACGTTATATTACGATGCCGGAGGTCGTAGCGGGCTTTTTGCATATCCTGTGACCTGGTGAGACGAGACTGGGGAACTTGACGAGTCATGTGAGCCCGATCAATGGCTTCGCGAGCGTACTCGGAAGCAGATGGCTTGAGAGGTGAGGTGGTTTCACATGGCAATATGAGGTCGCGACCATACAAAAGATAAAAAGGTGAAAATCCCGTGGTATCATGTCGAGAGCAATTATGTGCGAAAGTCACATAGGCCAACGTGGTTTCTCAGTCACGATGGTCTTCGGAGACGTACATCGACAGCGTCTCTGTGAGCGTGCGGTTGAGACGTTCAGTTAGGCTATTAGTTGGTGGGTGGTAGGCGGTAGATAGCTTATGCACTGTAGCACACGATCGAAGGAGGTCGTCGACAACTTTCGACAAGAAAGAGCGGCCGCGGTCCGTAAGCAGCTGTTGGGGTGCACTGTGGTGTAAGATGACGTCATGAAGAAGAAAATCCGCGACGTCAGTGGCGCAACTGGTTGGCATAGCCTTCGTTATCACATAACGGGTCGCATAATCTGTGGCGACGACGATCCATTTATTTCCCAGTGTCGTTGTCGGAAAAGGGTCAAGAAGGTCGAATCTCACTCGATGAAATGGTTCAGATGGGACTTCGATTGGTGGAAAATATCCAGCTGGCAGCAAAGAAGATCTTTTCCGGCGCTGGCAGAGGTAGCAAGTGGCGACATATCGACGTACGCTGCGGTACAGTCCTGGCCAGAAGAACCGACGTCGCACGCGGTCGTATGTGCGGGAAACACCAAGGTGTCCCGCTGTTGGTGCGTCGTGAAGTTGTTCAAGTATGGCAGGCCGTAGATAATGGGAAATGACAAGCAAAATCTCGGGGCCTTCAGTGCTGACGTTGCGGCGGTAGAGGATGCCGTCATGCAGCACGAACATACAAAATTCAGCGTCATGGCTGTCAGACTGGATGGGATCGATGATAGTGCACACTGACGCATCCCGTCGTTGTTCAATGCGCATATCGCTGATGTCAGTAAACGCTATTATGCTGCTCCCCAGGTCAGTCGCAACGAGATCAGGAGGATCCACCGGATGACGAGAAAGACAGTCTGCGTCCTTGTGCTAACGGCCAGACTTGTAGCTGATGACAAACGAAACTTTCTGAAGATTCAGAGCCCATTAAACCAGACGTCCAGTCGGGTGCTTCAGAGAAGTCAGCCAGCAGAGGGCGTGGTGGTCCGTAACGACGGAGAACATGCGACCATATAAATATGGCCGGAACTTTGCGACGGCCCAAACTAAAGCTAAACACTCTCTCTCCGTGATAGAATAATTCCTCTCAAAGGGAGAAAGCAGGCGACTGGCGTAAGCTATCACGCTCTGTCTGCCGTGGTGCCACTGAACGAGAACTGCACCGATACCATGGCCACTGGCGTCGGTGCGAACTTCTGTGGCAGCAGCAGGATTAAAGTGGGCAAGTATGGGGGGTGCAGTTAACCAGCCGATGAGAGCGGTGAATGCTTGAGCCTGCTCAGGGCCCCATGAGAATGTGGTATCTTTCTTAAACAATTGTGTGAGTGGCCTGGCAACGTCGGCGAAGTTTCTTTACAAAACGACGAAAGTAGTAACATAAGGCGATGAAGCTTCAGACGTCGGATGTAGAACAGGGATGTAGAACAGGGATGTAGAATAGCGTTTTGTACAAAAGTCACCGACCCCGTAACAATAATATAGAGCTGGTGTTGCCCGCCGGTGCTCCATCGTTTGAGTTATTCTAATTTTCATAAATTTTCTCGTGAAACTGCATTTCTTTCTTCATATTTTTATAATTTTGATGCATGTAGTATTTGTACCTTCCATTTGAGAGTTTCAAACGACTTCTCCTTGAGATTCAGTATGCTCGCGTAGCTAAATCCTGCCCCCTTGTCACTTGCTCAAGCCTAATAGAAAGGATGGAGTGACGACTACAAAAACATTACGCAAGTCTGCATGGACCAAAACGAACCCGAAACCAAACAACAACGAACAAGCAAGGTACGCTCCTGAAAATCATTGTTCCAAAAAAACGGTGTCCCCTTGGCTCAGGTTTTGCGCAGTAATTTTTTTTCACTACCTCGTATATTACCTCGAAGGATCGCATTACTAATGAGACAAATCCTATTTAAATTAGTGTGCAAATGATGGACGACCGGGCTCCTTGCTGCCGAATACGCGCCCCCCGTGCGTGACCGGTCTTACACAGCTAGGCGTTGATAGCCCGCCGGACTCACCGGAGTGATTCAGGTGCCCACGCTGTCGTTACCTGGGTAGGCGGATGAGTAATGAAGCGCGTCCCTGAAAGGGAAGCCACTCCGTGAAGACAGATTTTCTCTCTCCGCCGGCTTCTATACGACAAATGATGCGTCATCTGGAGCAGCCCCTGCGGTTTGGTTTCTTTTCCAGCACTGGTATAAGGGAGACGAAATATGGTAGGAGTGAAGGAGGTTAACTTGAGAAACATCTATTTGCTAGCACTAATATAAAAACGGCTGTTTGGAGTGTTCTATCAGAGTCCAGGCAAGCCGCATATTTAACTCTCTTTAATAGAGACGTTGAGTGAGTAAAAACGCGGAGAGTCGTACGAGGTGTGCACACCCCTTCAAAAGGGAGCTGAAGTTTCTTTGTAAAGAGCCAGTAAACAGGCACCGATATTTTTTACACATCTCAAACGATATCGGCAATTCGTGCGGAAGGCCTCGTTCTGCGAACATCACTGCACTGCACGCCGGCCAGGCGCTTCCTTCTGAAAAAATAATTTCCGCGCCCCTCTCATGCGCTTGAGCTATACTTTTCACCCCTGTAGGGACTTGTTATTGCGCATTGGCAGCATTACCTAGCACCAGTTTTTTTTTCGATTGGTCTTCTCCATTACGAAAAGGCGCCTTGGCCTTTCGCTAATGCAATTAGGCCATTGTCTCCACGCGCTGGCCATAACGACCTAATTAGGGCCACGCATCATAAATTTCGGAACATGAGGTTGCTTGAAACCTTTCTTTTATGTCCGGCGTTTTCGTCGGCCCATAGACGTACGCGTAGGTCGCGGTAGTCCAAAAAGCTCAGACAGCCTCGAACGGTTAAAAACAAGTTTATTCCTATTCGGATGGAGGCGGCGGCTGAACTGCCGGGGGAAACTACGGTGGCTCGTTTTCGCCGAGCGGGGGAAGGGGAGGAGTCAACATCTGGAAGCAGTTTCAGCATCCGGTCCTTCGCGGGTTCGAAGGCTCGCTCGTGACACAGGGGTGCTTGGAACACAACACTTTTTTAAGGCAGTCATGCATGAGGAAAAACGACAAGCAACCACGCTCTTTCATACAACGTACCAATTGCATCGCTAGTTTTTAGGTCAATAATGATAGCGAAATCTCACAATCGACTAGTGTGTAGACTGCAGCGCACATTAGAAAACCTACTCGGGCCTCACTGCTATTTTGATTAGGATGAGTCCTTCTCAGTTGGAGGCGTAACTGCGACTAATTAACGCCGTCGCATTAGCGGAATATTGGTTGTGGCTTCTGCGGTGTACAGAAGCACAGCGTGCGCTGGTTCTACTTCGCGTAATAATGTTCCTCTTTTCTAGAATTTCGCTGCGTGAAAGCTGGCACGGCAAGGCACGTCGCGTGCGTATTCATATAATATACACACTTTGCAATTTGTAAGAGAGTATAAAAAACTGCAGCATGGCGAAAAAAATATTGGTTGCTATTGATTTTTAATGTAAACGTGGGGAAGCACTGTATAAGAAAATATTATTACGAAGTTTCAAATATTTCACTCCTGCAATCTGTTGGGATTCACACTTTCAGAACCATAATATAAAATACGCACTTACGGCAGGACGCTTGAACTGGTATGTTAATGATCTGTAGGGCTTATGCTACTGATTGAGTGGATTCATAAAAACGTATTCAAATGTGTTAAAGGGTCTCTTTGATTCTTACTGCTTTCGAAAAGTAATCGCCAGTGACAGTGCCGTATAATGCCTGATGCCCTGTAGGAGTGAGAATCACGCACCACTCAAATTCTGTGGTGCTGGTGCAGAGAAACATTCTACACGCTTCAAAGTATCTTATCAGTTAAGAATGAAAATACCAGCTTCACTCACAGATGACGCTGTCCCACTCACAGAGCATTCGCGTAAGAACTCCATTCACTATTGTTCCCTCATTTTTGTGATGTCAAACACTCCTCCAGTGTTTCAGATAGTTGTTTTTGCCACACGGACACACGTTTGTGTCGCAGGATTTAGGTCAGAAAGTAGAGCGCTCTGGTAAATTTGGTCAGCGATTCTGACATGCCCGCAAAGCCAAGCGTACTGCTTTAGACACAGAAACAAGAAACGTTTGGCTCTTGGACGAGCCCAGCCATAATTTTTCATGAGTTATGGTGGAATAGTTTCCCTATTATGACGTGACAATTTATGAATCATATTCCGCGAATACTTGGAATCTGTGATGAAAAAACACCGCCGTTTGGTGAGGCAGACTATTCCTCTGCATAAAGTCAAAAGCAGGATAATAATCGACAGAGGATAGGATCAATCTGGAAGCAGACCTTAAACCTTCATTAAAATCTAAGTGTTCCAAACAGCGCAGAGACGTTAATTGTTTCTTTCAAAGAAAGTATTGGTTTCCGTGCAGTTACGAAACAATCACGTGAGATACGAAGTAGGTGAAGTTGAGACTGATTCGTAGTCAATGTAGAGTACAAGAGTGCTGAGATAGTGCGGCACAACCCCTACTTAGAGTTTAGCATCAGTCCCACATGCAACAGGTTCATGTTTCAAATACCACTGCCTGACAGTTTTCAATCAGACTTGGAAATCCGTGTGATGAAAAAATTGCATAAATAAAGTGGCGCCTCATTGGCCACCAAAGCCGGTAAAGCACTCCCTCATAAAAGCAGGAGGAGCCACCCTTGTGCAGCACTTGGTCGCTACCTCCCACATGAATACTCCAATCAAGCCTCCGCCTTCAGTTTTCAGCGGGTGGTGGTCAGACCGACGGTGGTCAGATCTGCAAAGCAGCGGATGAGTTTGAGAATCTGTCTGGGTTCACATAGGCTGCCATTAGAATCTGAACTTGGCCACATTCGCCGCTAGAACTTTATCAAGAAAGGCAAGTATGTGTTAGCTATTCGAAGTAATTGGGGTGTTAAATGGGATATAATAGGGCTCAGCGAAGTTAGGAGGACACATGAGGCTTATATACTGCTTCAGAACATATACGTCCTATTTCATCGTACCTTAGTTATAGAAGAGAACTTAGGTGGGCGACTTATACACAAGAATATATCTGGCAACAAAGAGGAATATTATAGGATTAGTGAAAGAGTAGAGGAGGTACAAGATGAAGGTGGTACCGACCTGCGCACCAGCATCCAGCCATGAAGATCATTTGGTTGAACGCTTCTACAAAAATGTAGAATCACGAATGAGAAAGACACGTTATAGTTCATTGATGGCCGGATATAATGCTAAAGTAGACAAGAAGAAGGCTGGAGACCATGCAGTGAAGGGATATCGCATCGGCTCTGGAAACACGAGAAGGGAGTTACAAGTAGAGTTCGTGGAACGCAATAATTTACTGATATTGAATGTCTTCTACAGAAAACGAGTCAATTGTTAGTGGGCACAGAGGAGTCCTCATGGCAAAGATAAAAACTTAATAGACTTCATTCTGTGTCCATAGCTGGGTATTCTGCAGAAATTGGAAGTAGTTGGCAATATTTACGTACTTGTCACGTGGTTTAATAAACTAAAACTCAGATATGCGATGCAGTGACCGTAGAACGGTAACGTCTCGAATTCACCTAAACTTGAGAACGAAATGACTGAAACTGACCCACAAGAAGCCAAATAATGAGCTAGCGCTGGAAGTGAAAGTACAGTAATTCGGAGTTTTCTTTCTGAATAGATTCGCCACTCTAACCGAGCAAACCGACGGCTTCGTTTACGCAATGAACGATATTCTGACCAGTATCGTTAAGAAGTGTACACTGCTAGTCAGGGCTACAGTTATTAGACAGGACGCTGAGCGACTATTCCAGGTGACGAAACACGTCCTTAAGATACATCAAACCATTAAAGCCTCAAACGAGCCCCAAAAAAATTATACCTGGCGGAGCTTTCGAAGTTTATCAATAAACATAGGGTATCGTAAGGTATAAAATGGAGAGAATTGAGCGTGCTGTAAATAGTGGAAGAAACCTAAACGGTGTGATGGCAAAACTGTGCATGAACGAAAATCGGATGTATGCGTTAGCGGAAAGTAAGGCCTGGTCATAACCAATATGGAGAGTAGAGTTGACGTATCGGAGGGGCTGTAAAGAGATCTCTATAGCAGCTGAGACAACCACGATGATATCGTAAGAAGCAGTAATAGCCCACAGTAATCTGACATTCTACCAGTAATAAGAGGGAAAGTGAAGAAACCCCTGGAGAGAATGCACAGGGAAAACTGCTGGCGAGGTTGTGATAACATAAGTCCTGTTGAAAGAAGGTTGAGAGATTGTGTTAAGATAACTGACCATCCTGTATATGAAGCATCTCTTAACGGGGAGAATACGAGAAACTTGGATGAATGCCATTACTATCTTGACCCGTAAGAAAGGGCACGTCAAGGACTTGAAAAATTACACGCCGATCAGATTACTTTCTGTAGAATACAAGTTCTTTAGAAGAATATTAGCTAACAGAATTAAGACGACATTATAGTTCCATCAACCAGAGGATTGCGCAGGCTGCTCAACAATAAACCATATTGATAATGTCAATGAAGGGAAATAAAAATGAGCGGAATACAACCAACCTTTATACAGAGCTTTCATAAACTACAAGAAGGCATTTCATTCGGTCAAGATATAGGCAGACACGCACAGACTGTGGAATCAGGTCATTTACGAAGCCTATATGAAACATACGGGAAGAATTCTGCAAAGGATCCATATGTAGCCATGATAATCATTCATAAAAAAAGCGACAGAATTTCATTAAAGAAGGGTATAGGACATGGAGACACAATCTTTCCAATGCTATTCATCGCGTGTTTACAGGAGGTTTCCATGGCGCTAGATTGGAAAAAGTTAGGAATGAGAATTGATGGAGAGTATCTTATCAACTTGCAATTCACTGATGGCATCGAATTGATGAGGAACTCAGGGGACGAATTACAGCTCATGATTATTGAACTGGTCACGGAAAGCAGGCTTGGTATGAAAAATAATATACATAAAACTGAAGTAATGCACAACAACCTCGAAAAAGGGCAGCGCTTCGATATATAGGTAGCAGTACTTAAAGTTGTAAAAAAGCACGTCTACTTCGTCAAGTATTAACAGCCGATTAAAACCACGAGATTCAAATAACTAGAAGAATAAGAAGGGAACGGAGCACATTCTACAAGCATTCAGACATCATGACTGGTAGATTGTCACTGTTCCTGAAGAAGAAAGTACATAACAGCTGCATCTTGCCGGTGCTTATACTTATGGAGCAGGAACCTGGAAGCTTACAAAGATTATGCAACTGAAATTGAGTACAAACTGCGAGCGATTGAAAGCAAAATGATAGATGCAACCTTTAGAGAGAGGAAGAGAGCAGAGGGGATCAGCGAACTAACGAGGGTTAGGGATATCATATTTGAAATCAAGAAGAAATAGACATGGGCTAGTCACATAGCGCATAGGCAGGATAACTGCTGGTGATTAGAAGAACTGACAGGATTCCAAAAGAAGGCAAACACATGAGGGGGAGGCATAAAGTTATGTGGACGAAGGAAATTACGAAGTTTTTAGGTATAATGTGACATGCAGAAAGCACAGAACCGGATTGATTGGAGGAACAGAGGCCTTTGCCCTGCATTGGGCGTAGCCAGGGTGCTGCTGCTGCTGCCGCTGCCACAGCAGCAGCAGAAGGAAAGGAAAAAAAGAAAAAGAAGAAAAAAGAAGAAGAAGAAGAAGAAGAAGAAGAAGAAGAAGGAGGAGGAGGAGGAGGAGGAGGAGGACGACGAAGAAGGAGGAGGAGGAAGAAGAAGATGGTGGTGATGATGATGACGATGATGATGATGATGATGATGTATGTGGCAAGTGAGAACTCACAAAGAATAGTCGCATGATTTTTTTTTTATTTACTAAGACTCCGAAGGCTCAACAGCAGGTCTTCAATGCACCAGCGAACAGGTAAGCCATTTGATACGGCAGATGTCTATCAATCTTGGTAGCGTCCGCGGGACCCTGTCACCCCAAGCCACTAAAGCCTGACCGGCAACAAAGCTGTGAATACCGCTGCACGTGCTTCTCTCGCCCCGGTCATTGCCCCCGTCATGTCCCAAAACCAAATCTAGCATTATCAACCCGATGGGCTTCCGCGAAATTATGGCTGATTACCGGGCTTCGAGCCGCCTCTACACGGACCCCACACGTGGTCTGTAGAAAACAGATGAACGACTACTACTCCGTCTCCAGACTAACACCTCCCTCCTTCCGGCAGTCGGCAGGCACTTTTTATTGGGAATGAATGGCACCTGCTCGACCTGCCAGGTCCTGGAGGTCAGGTTCTGGCCGACACCTAATACGTTGTACCTTTGTGCCCAGCCAACATACTTCTTTAAAATGATAGCGTTCAATTCCGGGGATTACTATGGCTCTGCTGACGCAATTTTGTCCTGAATAAGACGTTTTAAATTATATACCTATGGATTGCAAAGATAAAAACAAGAAAAAGGTTTGTCGCCAGGCGTTGAGCCCAAGATCTTTAAGTCTGGAACGAGCGCAGCGCAAAACAACTATGCCGCAGAGCGCACGTTGCTCGGCTTGCTAACAGCGAGCTGTTCATATGCACTATATACCGTTGGCGGTCCTCAGAGCTCAGCAACTTTAGTGCGTTCGCGTCCTGGGTAGCGAGATGGCGCGAAGGGCGCGCTTTGAGCCCGCCCTTCCTAAGGCCTACCAGATGTCTTCCTAAGGCATCTACCATTCTCAAATCAAAATCAGCGTTAGAGGGACTGACAATTCAAAGAGAGGACGGAAGACATCATAGATCACATACAATATCACTGCCATCGATTTCCATCTGAACTACAAACGCCTTGTGACGGATCACTACGTTTAAACGATCGGTCACTACCAGTGCAAGTGCTATTCGAATACCGTTCCCACCGCTCGTGTTCCCACAAGGAAGTGTACGAATGTTTATTCTTCTTGACGAATACGGGTATGTGTAAACATGTTTGGCTATAGCAGCGCAAGCCGCACGACCACATCGGCGTATTGACAACTTATTTCCTTTTTTCTCTTCGTTCCTTCTCAACTTTTTGCCCCTTCTTCATATTTACAGCATTAGGTATCCGACCGGACATGTCACCGGTTAGTCCTACTACCTTCTGTCTTTTCGATTTGTTTTTTTTTTCTTTCATCAAGTAGAATGAATTTTGTGTTCGTGGCGGGGCGAGCCCAGCGGTTCTGTCGGTGAAATTTGTGTTCACAAGGCCTCTCAAAGTTAGGCAGCCGGAGATTACCACGCCGAAAAAGAACCAAGTACGCATTGCGCTTCATATTGACTGAAGCAGATATCGCTGCCTTTTCACTGGGTGGACGCAGTGTCTTTCGTCGGCACGTGCGTCTGAAGCAGACAAGAAAGAACGCGAGCAAAAAAGAAGGGCAAGTGGCCACATTAATGCCGCGGTTTAAAGAACGTTTGTGCAAACTCCTTTACATTTGTATATACAGCATCGTGAGAGCTCACAGACTGGCTGGCAAGGAGTTTGTCAGCTATGGCATTCATTGAAGAGCAGTCGAAATCCTCTTTCACTAAGAGGCATTAACTCCTTACAATGTGAACGGCTGTTCCCCAACAGTGTCCCAGCCAGACAATACGCGCGGAGCCACAAGTTTACCGGGTAACTGACAATAGGCTTATTCGCTCTGGTAGTGGATGCAGAATGGGCTAAATGTGAGCTTTTATAATGTTTTCGGTTCGCACCTTGCTGCCTCAGGTGTAACCCGCGGAGGCGAGCCAGCAGCGCGGGCTGTTCAGTGAAATTCTCATTCATTTCACAAACTTCATGCTAGCTTAGAAATGCGACCGTTTTCAGAAAAGTGACTTGCATTCCCGGTGAATTGCATGCAGCGTTTTGTCTGCGAATAATGCAGAACAGCGCTACACAGTTACCCAACTTGTCAGCGCCGCGGCCTGGAGCTATCACCCGGAGCACTTCGAAATAGAAAAATTCTCGAAAAAAAAAAAGACCATGGGAGTCTATGGGAAGGATGAAAAAAGTGGCCAGTTTTCCGAGACAAAAACGCTCACTGTGGTAAAACAAAGCAAGTTATATTACTGATAAGTTCATAGAAGATAATCCAGACATACCGCTTTTACTTGAAACCATTCTCAACTTGCCGCCCCTGGCATAGCTTCGTTCCTTAACGCATTTTTTGTGAAACGTGGTCTTTCAAATGCTTGTGGTATATTGATAAACCCTTGAGCTCCTCGCACATGCCGATGCGCGGCTTCACCGCACTGTCGTCGATTTGCTTCCACGCGTCGTCATTCTACAGCATCTCGCAAGATTCCACCGCCAAACCAAAACAAAATAGCGTTTGTTTCGGTTTCTCGGTGCAATTTTCAGCAGTCGTTTCTCTTCCTTTTCATTCATGACTGCATGTGCATGCTTCATCACTCCCCGTGTATTAGACTGTTAAATATACATTTGTATGTCTCACTTCATTATTTTAAACATCATCATAGTTAGAACGCCCAATCAAGTTATGAAGAAGAAATTTCTTGCTTTTTCGCACTCGCAATATAGTGGAAGCTTATTTGTGCGCTTTCATGGTTTCGTTAAAGCTTTCTCGGGTACCTACAACTGGCCAATGTAAAGAAAACAATTTAGGCTTAAAGAAGCAGGGCATAGTAATGTAACGACAAAGCTTGACGTTTTGCCGTTGCTTCTGATGAGACAACAAATTTTCATGAACGAGACGAGCCGTTATTAAGGCTACCTCTCTTTCGCTGTTTCGGGTGCATTTTTTAGATATTTTCTTTGGGGTCATTCGTTTTGTTTTTTCTGAGAAAATATAAAAGTTATCAAAGTTTAGTTGTCGCTAATCCCTCTGAATTTCGGATAACCCAAGTTTTTTTGTCCTCTTTTTCAAGTGATACTAAATTTTTGATACTGTGGTGTTCAAACACGAGAATATCAGAACAGACGGAACGTAAATAATTGTCTGTAAGGTTGTAGCTCACAAACGCACATAAAATTATGTTGAACACAGAACATATACGTTTGTCCGTATTACAATCTTAAAACTTGGGGTGATACACACAAGCGTATATTTCTAATGAACACCCAAATATTTTAGGAGGTTGTCCATTAAGGAAGCGCACTCCTTTGGAGTGATAATTCTCGTCCTCAAAAAGGGTGTTGCACCAACAGACCAAATGATACTTCATTGCACTGCTGAACTACATGTGAGCATGCATCAAACTTCCAGGAAGCTAATAGTCGCAGAATGTTGCAAGAATCGTTACGGCCGGTCGTCAGCAAATTAGTGTGACTTGTTGATTGTGACGAAAATGGGGTGGTCAGTCGTATCGAAACTTATCGACGCATTACCTTTTGCATGAATCTCCATGTAGTTATTTTTGATATAATTCTTAAGTAATATTGTGTTTATTTCATATTTCCTATATTGTTCCTATATGATTCTGGTCATGGTGGAGTGTAATGAGCGGAGAAATGCGTTTCGCAATCCATGTATCAAAGTGTTGGTTTTTGAGACCACAGGCGGTCACAGGCGTCGCAGCCGAAGCCGATGTGCCGCTGGAGAAACTCCCGCCGAAATCGGCCGTTCTCCCCGGCGAACGCGCGTTAACTGCGCGAGCTACCTCGGCGGTGTGGTTTGCAGGATCCACCCGCCGCCAGCCTTTGTATTCCCGTTCGCGATTTATAGCAGCTTGGAAGGCTGCCGGATCATCGATACGCACTTGCTGCCGGTGCTCATCATCCCGGGCCTGTTTTTGTTCCCGGACTGCACCATCAGCCCGGCGATTGCGAGCCGTCTCACTTTTGCACTTTCGGCGCTCTTCTAGAGTTGTCCGTGGCATACCCACATGGACGGCTTCTGGAGAAACTGCGGCGCGCACGCCCGGTGCCACGGCTGCGGCGGGATGGACGACGCCACTCACAACGCAGCCAATGGCGTGCGTGCGTGTGTGCGTGCGTACGGCGCTGCGAACGGCGTAACTGATAACACAGCCAATTGCGACCACTCGTGACACCGCTGCCGGACGGGTTTTTGTTTCTCCTAGCCATATACAGCTTTCGATGCAAAAGCCTAATGAGCCACTACATTGCTCGTACATACAGCTGCACGTTATTCAAAAGATGGTAAAGAAAGTACACTGATTACCCGAGTTGTCCACGTTTCCAAGCAGTAGCACCGAACATGGTGCCTTGGTCGCGACTCCACGTCGTTTCGGTGTCCAACCAACACTACTTCCCTTCGAAGCAATACAGCCGCATGCGACTGCATACGGGAGAAAGCAGCAATGGTGCAGACTATACAGTAGTAGAGTCTTTCCTGATATTTTCACAACAAGGTTTTCCATGCTTGAACTAAAATGAAAAGTATGCAATAAGGTTAAAGAAAACCCCAGCTTTTGGCATATCTACCGCCGTAAATTTTGAAAGTTTAGATTCATATCTCGCATGCTCAGTTTTGAACCAAGATGTGTGTGTCTTTTTTCGACAGAACGGGCAATGAAGCATCCCGTGTATCTGAGGAGCATGAATTTCAGAGGTCCGATAAATAAAGGTTGCGCTCACTCATGTTAGCGTTTTATTATTCTATAGCTTAACTACCACCTTAAGGAGACCTTTTAGGTACGAAGCTTCTCAAGGCGTGGGCTGAACGTCCCGTCGTAATTGTATGTAGCCACCTCTCGTTAATTCTTGAACCGGCCGTAGAGGGCGGTACTTGTACACGTTCGGGATACTGTCTGATATTAATGCACGAGGACGATAAAGAAAAGACAGCATTATCGACACCAGATGAACTTTACGAGTTCAATGTAGTGCCCTTCGGCCTCTGCAATGCACCCGCAACATTCGAATGCATGATTGACACCATTTTGCATGGCCTGAAGTGGAAGACTTGCATGTGCTATTTGGTCGACATCATTGTTTTCTCGTCAACCTTCTCTCAACACTTACACCGTTTAGACGTAGTCCTCATCTGCCTTGGTACGGCTGGCCTTCAGCTGAACACAAAAAGGTGCCGTTTTGCCAGCAAGACATTTAAGGTCTTAGGCCACATATTGAGTAAGGATGGCATTCGTCCTTATCCCGATAAAGTATCGGCCGTTCTTCATTTTCCTCGTCCTGAAAAGACCAAGGACTTACGCAGTTTTCTTGGCCTGGTTTCATACTTCCGCTGATTCATACGAGACTTTGCCTCGAAAGCGACACCTTTGCACAAATTACTCGGTTCCGGTGTTCGCTTTGAGTGGTCTCCTGCCTGCGAATCAGCGTTTAGCCATCTGAAAGACGTCCTCACATTTGAACCAGTACTTCGCCATTTCGGTGAAACAGCCCCCACACTACTGCATACTGATGCTAGCGGTTACGGAATCGGAGGTATTTGACTGCAGCGCAATGAATCATCACGTGAAAGGGTCGTTGCGTATGCAAGCCGCGTCCTGACTAACGCCGAGAATTACGCCACATCTGAACAGGAGTGTTTAGCTGTCGTGTGGTTGGTGCAGAAAATTCGACCTTATCTACATGGCCGTCATCTTACCATAGTTACAGACCAACATGCCTTATGTTGGCTTTCCACACGGAGGAATTTGTCAGATGCTTTAGTCGATGGGTTAGACGTCTTCAAGAGTAGGACTTTACTATTACCTACAAGTGTGGTAAAAAGCACCAGGACGCATTGCGCTTTCTCGCTGCCCACTTCCTACGGCGCCGTCCACTGCTTCCACTACTAACTTCAGCGATGAACGCTTGGATAACCCTTCTACATCTGTTTCGTCCTTAACCGCCATTGACAAGATCCCTCCTGATGACCACGGCTCCATCATACAACATCAACTCACTGACGCTTACTATAGACGCATCATAGGTCGCCTTCAGGGGAAATCACGACCACCTAATGCCCGCCTTCGGTGACAGCTCAGGCATTTCAAGCTCGATAACTGCGTTCTTTACCATCACATCTATCACCCGGATGGTCAACGCTGGGTGCCCGTTCTGCCTCGCTCTCTTCGAGTCGATATTCTTAAGGCCTATCACAACGACCTCACTGCTGGTCACTTTGATTTCTAGAAAACGTGTGATTGCACTAAAGGTCATTTCTACTGACCAGGGATCTCCACCAGCGTAGCAAAGTACGTCACCTCCTGCAACCTTTGTCAGCGCCGAAAGCTTGCGACATCACCTCAATGCGGAGAGCTGAGCCCACTTCCATGTCCGTCGGCATCATTTGAAGTCGTTGGCATCGATCTATATGGTCCCTTTTTCACAACTCCCAGTGGCCATCGATGGATAATGAGAGCTGTCGACCACTTGACACGTTAAGCTGAAACGTCCTGCGTGAATTCGGCCTCCGCTTCTGGCGTGGCTACATTTATGCTTTAACCCTTGATCTTGCGTCACGGTGCTCCTCGTGTCATCCTAATTGACCGTGTAAAAGCTTTCTTTTCGCAAATTTTGGAGTAATTGCTAAAAGCCTCCGGCACCAGCAACAAGACAACCTCCACCTATCACCTCCAAACCAATGGGCTCACTGAGCGCTTTCATCGCGCTTTGTCCGACATGATAGCCATGTACATTGAGCCATACCACACCAAATGGTATGGGATTTTGCCATTTATAACATTCGCTTATACTAGCGCTATACAACGCACAACTGGCTACTCGCCGTTCTACCTTGTCTACGGCCGATCGCCATTTTCCTTTCTGGACGTGTCGTTCCCAGTTACACCATCTGCATCCTCTTGTCAACAATATGTGTCCCGCCTCTATCACTGTCGACAGCTCGCCTGACCCAACACAGGAGAGACAACAAGCCCGTAAAAATCTGCATGACGCATTCCACACCACTGTGACCCTTCACCCTGGCAAGGAGGTGCTACTCCGGACAACAGTTCACACTCCTAGCTTGTGCGACAAATTTCAGTTTCGGTTCCTCGGCCCATACACAGTCTTAGAGTAGACCTCGCGCGTTAATTATCGCGTTGAACCTGTGATAGCTCCAAGTGACCGGCGCTGTCACGGTACCAAGATAGTGCATGCCTCGCGCATGAAGCCTTTCGCAAGGCGTTTTCCTTATCTATAAGTTCCTGCCAGGATGGCCGCTCTCATGCGCGGGGAATTAGTGTGAGCTTTTTTTAAAGCACGCTTCTTCATCACTTGTATCTTGACCTAGTGTTCTTCATCTTCATCGTTAGTGGATATGGCCCTTGAGTTGGTTCTGTGCCTCGGAGGTGACTGTTTTTGACCATGTCTTCAAGGCCTAATAAAGGCGTGTAAAGGACTACGTCACAATATAACGGAATATATATACGCTTAAAAATGCAAATGATACGACACTAGAGGACGTTACTTGTAGTAAAATAAATTATAAAAATCACGGTATATCAGTGGAGTAAATGATGATGAGTGGGGACAAACGTCCATCATTCCGTCCGTGCTTACGACCGTCCGTTAGTTGGTGCTTCCGTCCATTCGTGCGTCCGTCAGTGCGTCCGTCCGTCCGTCAGTCCTCTCGTGCGTCCATTCGTCCGCGCGTCTGTCCCTGCGTTCGTCCATGCGTCAATCCGTGCGTCCATCCGGGCGTTCTTCCATATGCCTGTCCGTGCATTCATCCATCCATCCGTCCATGTATCCGTCCTCTCGTGCATCTATCTGTGCGTTCGTCCCTGCGTTCGTCCGTGCATCCACACGTACATCCATCCGTCCATGCGTCAAACAGACAGAGAGACACACGACGGATGGGCGCGGTCAGCGAATGATTCAGAGTTTGCCGATAAAAAGTATGATACGCGCAAGGCGGCAGCGGCTCGCGCTCGAAGACGAACCCCGATGTGCGAGTGCGCGAGAAAATAGGAAGGACGTCACACGAAGACGTTGGCAATCGCGTGTTCGTCGGCGGAAACATATGCTAGGGGCCCGCTGTAGCAAAATAAAAGCCGGTTTGGCGCGCGCACGCGTTACAAAGGTCGGTGGATAGACCAGGTTGCAGAGCGGCGTGCGCGCAAGGTGGCGGTGGCTGCTCGCGCTCGAGGACAGAATCCCGATGTGCGAGCGTGCGAGGCAGAAGCGTGTTGTGAAGCTGCGAGGCGGCGCCGACAAGATCCCGGCGTACGAGAACGGGAGGTCGAAGCGGCGCGGCAGCGGCGTGCGATCCCAGCTTCGATCCACTTTCCATAATTCACACCGTGGATATGTTGTCGATTTTTTTTTGTTTTCAGCCGCAACAGTAACCACATTTCTCGTTTTAACTATAATCAGCTATCGTACTCAAACAATCACATACCACGACAAGCAAGAATTCACTCACCAGTATTGTTGTATCCAGCGTGAAAAACGCCTGCTGCTCGCACTCGCGCAACGCCTTCAGCTGGGTGAACACCCATTTTGTGCGTGAACCGAATACATTGAGACAGCCCCAGGGAAGCAGGCAGGCGGACAGTGTCAGTGTTAGAGCACAAAAACAGAGAATGTTATTGGCGATGTCGGCACATAGTCTTACGGTAACTGCAGAAAGCGAACACCATACACTATGAAAAAAATAGAAAAATGATTGCTTGTTGCTTCCTTCGTCAGATATGCAACTCCTCTTAAACATGCATGTTTTAACTGCCTTTCGAGAGCAGTTTACTTCCTTTGTAGTGTCGTGGCGGCGCAATTTCCCAAAAGACTGATAGCGCATTTTATTTACGACAGGTGACAGGGCGTGTCAAAATACGTGTCTAAGAAGACAGTATAGGAATGCATCATTTCCTCGCGACTTTCATAATTACTGTACCTGTGCTATAATATGGGTAATCTAACTGAATACTATAAATAGAAGAGGGATTAAATAAATTGTTAACCGGCTCTGTAGAGGCACTTGAGCGTATTTAACCATGACCTATGTTTTTGTATCTTCTGTATATGATGTGTCTTTTTATTGTTCTTGCTGTTTTACACCTGTGTGCAATGTTATGTTCTTGCCCTTCCTGCTGGGGCACTTAAATGGGCCTGCAGTATTTTGTAAATAAATAAATAAGTAAATCAAACTAATTTTCTTGTTACTTGAGAAAAGCGGTTGGATCAGAGAGAAAGAAGGAAGCTCTCCATACGGGAACCCAACCGGTATTTTGAGATTTTTTAAAGCGAGCAATGGTGATTTTAGCGGTGAGAAGCAACTTAACCCGTTTCGCCAGCGAAATGGGTACCCACACCTGCAACCACACCACTGCCACATCCCTCCGGGATGGCCAAAATGCGCAAGAGTCATTACATGAGCAGTAGATCGACTTCACGTCACAAGCCTGTGAGCTGTGCGTGTGCTCGCCAGATGAATAGCCCACATACGTTGATTAATGCGTAATAACCAGCACCACTGCAGCCGTATTCGTGAAGAGTACCGTCATTGTGCTTGCCTGCTATAGTTGCGCAAATCAGCGCTTCGGTTTAAATTCTTTAGAAGAATTAGGTCGAATTAAATTAACGCATATTCATTACCACATGTAACTTTTCTTTTTTCCGAAATCGCAAAGAGCAATGGGATCTGCGCAACAGGTACCTCCATTTTCCCTTTGGACCCCAGCCTTCTTCCCAAAAATTAAAAAGGTAATCAATTTTATCTTTGATTACTTTCTAAATTGATGTCTCCTGTATAGTTGAGATGTCAGCCGCCAGCGAAAAAAGTAGTTATGAAGGCTAATGGCAAACATTCCATTGTCGTTATTGTTGAGAATTCACGGATACATTTTTTGGAACACGCAGTGTGTGTGCCAAGTCAATGGTCACAAAAAAAGTAGAAACAGGTGGCCTTCTTTTAATAGTATAACAATAGCTTTAAGAACACTGTTGATGTCAGTATTGATCACTTGACAGCAAACACTGCTTCTATCAAGTCTTTTACTTCGATCTTCAACGCAGATTGTGTACCACACTGAAAAAAAGCTACGGTAAACGGACAGACCTGTAATGCAATGCAGCACGGCCGAATAGTAGGTAGTATCTCGGGGACAGATAAACAAAAGCAAAGTAAAGTCAAATAAAGCAGAGCAAGACGCGAGTGCATGACGTGGACAAATTCTTTTCATTGGTACGATAGTCTTCCTCGCAAAGCTCAGGACATCTTGAGACCACGGCGAGAAGTGATGCCTCAAAATAACACCGCGGCGAAGCAGAGCGGCACGCGAACGTTTTTCCGAGAAGAAAAGTCCATCTGCAAAATCCGTTGTTTCGTGAAGGCATCATATCATGTCTGGCGTTTGTACATTGGCACCGTCGCCAACAAAATAGATTACACGTGACAAAAAATAAGACGGACAGGTGGAAACTTGTCAGCGATGGCTTTAAGGAGTTATTGAGAGTAAGATCGCTGCCATATAGTGCCACGTTGAGCCTTTACAACCATCCGCAGCATCGCTCGCACATCTACTCAGCTGCCTGAACCATATCGAGGTAACGTGTTATTTTATACTAAACTGTTGTTGGCCTACCTTCACAGTGTCGCAAGGAATCTCGGTTTGTTCTTCTTTGTAAACGTATTGCATCATGCGCATCTGTCACTGCCAATCTTGTTCTACTCTTCGACAGTGAATTCGTTAAAAAGAGGCTTATAAGCTTCTATTACATGTGTGAGCAGGGTATAAATACCGCCACAAACACTTTGAGGACAGCAGCTATCGTAAAACTAGAATTCTTTGCCGCGGTGCTACTTCAAAACGTCATTTTGCTACATAATGGTGTCAGTTGAGATGTGCACGAAGAATTTCGAAACTATAGAAAGAGTGAAAAAAAAAGTTTTATTTTGTGGATTCACAAAGAGGTTTCTATAACTGCGTGAAGCAGTCTGCCGTTCAGAAAGGCCAGAAAATTTTCACTCGAGTACTGTTACTGTCGCCCTATAGGGCGTGCAATGAAAGTTCGGACACCCGTTAAAATGTAAAACAACGCGATCACAGCCACTGAGATGCCGATGTGAATGGGACCAAGTAAAATAATCCACACAGTTCGACAATTGAGCTAATTGTCGACGCCTTGGGCCAAGCGTTCACCGGTTCTAGCACTCACCCCATTTGCCGACAGGTTTGACGAATAATACAGACAAGACACGCTTTGTAACGAAGTCTTGCATGCTCAGTACAGCCTAATGCTTGTCTCCGGCAAAACGTTCACGTTTTCTTTGAATAATTACTGCTTCATTTAGTATCAAATTAGGAAATGGCGTCTGTGTGATCGCAGAATGTAATAAGAGAGAGTGAACTCCATTCTTACCGTGACCGATTTACATATGTTCGGGTGCATGCTGTTACATTTTACAGTTAGAAAACTTCTCTACTTCGATGTTCTTATTGTCTACTTCTCAATTTTATGATTCTCACTGTACTATTTACCAATCTGTGTTGCAGCTTCGCGGCCGAACTCAAAATCACCTACGTCGTCAACAGTGACATTCGATCTGCCTCAGGCATGGGCTCTTCTGCCATCCGATCTCGAAGCAGTGGCTTCGAGGTTTCGAAGGCAGTAACAATTACACTAGCTGTTGCGTTAATTAACGGCTGCAATGCGCCATTGCCTAATTTCAAAACCAGTTTTCGAATTTCTTGCCGAGAACTTTTAGGCAGTCCGTCTATCTAACATTCGCTTTTGTGTGTTTATGTGTCCTTAAAAAGCATCGAAAATGTTTCGGTTCACTTATTTTCAAACTAAAAAAGCAATTATCCCGGCACAGACCCTTGTAACCGTAACCGTAGGTCTACTTCACGCACGCTCACCAAGGGCAGACAAATCACTCTCCCTCACGAATTGCTTTCTCTCATTGTGAATTGACTGGCTCCTATAAAGATTCTACAGTGTCCCACACACACAACATGAGTATATTGACCCATGCGTTCTCGAATCCGGAACCTGTAGTAACATTGACGGGGCCGTTTTGATGTTAAAACAGCCGTAAAAGGGGCCCACTCGGCATGAAATCGGTCGGAACTATACACATCAAGACGCGACGTAAAAAATAAATAAGAAAGCAACGCGTGCTTGAGAGAATACACTTTATGGCAAGGCAGTATAAAGCCAAAGGAAGCAGCCAAAGCAGCATCCGTGGCCAATCGGCCTAATGCTTTCCTGCTCCGGAAGATGATGAAACCAGGAATAGACGTGGAGTACGGAGCACAGCAAGCGGGAAATAACGCGTAGCTAAAATGTCTTTGCAAAGAAAAGAGACATGCACTACATTCGTGAAAACCGTTTTATCTTGCCCAGTGAAAAGAGATGCTCGAAACAGACGGCAAGGAAAGTGAATAGGTTCCCTGTAGTCAAAAGATTATTGGGAATAGAGATTTCGAGTAAATGCGACAACCCAGCCGGGTTTCTTTCGGATAGTTTCCTAGGAGCGCTATAATATTGGTAAGGTGCCTCTCCTGTCATATACACAGAGGATCATATAGTGCTCGTGGTGTTGAAAGATAGTTGAATATTTTATCATTTCTGGATTGCAAGGACGTAAAACATTTGAGCAGAAAGCTCTCACTGAGGAGCCGGTGGTTCTGCATGCAGCAAAAGCACTCCTTCGCCGGTACTCTATAGGCGGGTGACGAGAAAGGCTTCGATTTCAGACGTTTCTTGGGAAGGGTTGATCAAGCGCAGCAAGGCACCAAGGAAAGTATCAGACAATAATGCTTAAAATTGGGTAAGTGGGCCGGGCGTGATTGTTGGCTCCTGTGGGGATCGTTCCCTTTTCATCCCACCGATCGGTGTCATAAGCCGCGAAACAAAAAACGCCCTGAAACATAAGAGCTATTTCGATGGTAGTTCCTGCAACCAGAATAATGGAGAGTGACATGTACAGTCACTTTCGACAAAAAGATAACATGTAAGAAAAGGGGATTCAGTGTTTCCGGTTACAGTGTTTTTTATATAATTGCGTATTCTAAAGAAGTTGTAAGTTAACAAGTTAAAACTAACATGATGTAATATTGAGCTATTTGAGCGCCAAATTCGAGATGTAAGTACGTTCTAGTAAAAACTCCAGAAATTCAGGCTTCGGGTGTTCTTTAACGCCAACTGGCATCGCACAGTACTGGAGGGAATTCCAGCATTTCACTTCTGCCTAGGCCGAGGTCAAAAGTGTCGACTTTCGGGTCAGCAGACCAGCGCCGTAACTGCAGTACCACAGCGGCGGGCATGAAACCCAGACGCGTTTTTTTTAATCAGTCCAGAGGAAGCGGGCACATTTAATTACAATGGCATTAATTGCGCTGAGTGTAGAGCAAACTCTCCATAAACTGCTACGCGGAAACTTGAACGGAGTGTACGATGCCAGAGTCAATATGACAGGTAGATGCACTTTACGTTCCGCTGTCTGTGCGTAAAATAAACGCTCCTTGAAGTTTTCAGTTATTGCTTTGGAACTGTGATCAGTTGGTAAACATCTCGCCCAACAGCGATTGTTCCTCTCTCGAGCAGATTAGCAAGACCTGAAGACGCTCACAACAAGATTCTTGTGGTACATTAGACCGTAGATTCCCTAAACTCAAGCTTTTAATGCATTTTAAATGCTCTCCTTTCGAGGATCAGCTCCCCTTACAAGGCCGCGACCCAGCTGTAGAAGTTCTAAGCTTCTTCACAGAACGCCTAGAATGCACTGCTTTGAGCACGAGTTTATTTGTGCTCTTGGAGTAACAGACTTTTTTTCAGTATATTCGGATATCACTCGCTTCACGGCGTCGTTCTGGGGCGTGAGCAGCCACTCTGTTACACATGCAAGGTTGGCGCTGATGTTGCTGCGGATAAGCATTTGATTTCAGTCATTTCCACACCACTTAGACATCAATGGCAATGAACATGGTTATGACTCCTATAGGAATATTCATAAAAATTACGTGAAAGAAGTCAATAACCGTCTAAAAAAGATGGAGAAACAAACATTTATTTGCTCGCGCGCGAGGCCACCCATTCGACGCTGAATACGCCCGGTTCACTCCACATCTAGCTTCATCGCCGGATGCCGTCATATAAAATTTGAATTCCTCCTCGACCAGTGTTGCCGTTGAGTGGATATGAAGAAGAGCCAGAGTTCGAGCTAAAGGTAACCAAAGTAAACACGTGCTTTCAATTTATTTTCGCAGTTGTAGTCAAGTATATAGGAGCTGTATTAAGAGTCAAGTATTTAATATTGCACAATAAAGATTCCCTTTCTTTATTCACATAAATAAATTTTCGCCGATTCAATATTTTTGTCGCCGACTTCTACATTATAGTACGGGGACACAAAATACATATTTTGTTGTTTTCAAATCTTTCAACGATATCAAAACAGCTGAACGTCGCTTCAAAGTTCAGCGTCTTCTTTTTTGTATTTTTATCGCAATGACAGAAACAAAAAAAATCACAGCATATCCACAGAGTCAATGATGATGAGTGGGGCGAAGCGTCCATGCGTCCATCCATCCATCCGTCCATCTATCTGTGCGTCATTTGAGTAGTTTCGACACTACCTATGAACGGAAAGTTCTCGTCTTTTGATAGTGCTGTGTCGGCAGGCGCCCGTGACAAACAGTCGGTGTCGGTATGCTTCCTCCCAGACCGGTATACCATGGCTATATCACATTCTTGCAGTCTGAGGCTCCATCTTGCTAGTCGTCCGGATGGACCTTTGATGTTCGCCAGCCAGCAAAGGGCATGATGATCGCTGACTGCTTTGAATGGCCTACAACATAGGTCAGGCCAAAATTTACTGATGGCCCAAATAACGGCAAAACATTCTTTCTCGGTGACTGAATAGTTGGTCTCCGCTTTTGTTAGAGTCCGGCTGGCATAAGCTATCACATTTTTCTTCGCCATTATGCCACTGTATTAGAACGCATCCAAGGCCAACCTTACTCGCATCTGTGTGTATTTCCATGTCAGCTGTCTCGTCAAAATGAGAAAGATTTGGAGGCTTTTCCAACCGTTTTCGTTATTCGTTAAAGGCGCTCTGATGCTCGTTTTGCCACTAAAGAGGCTCATCTTCCCTTGTAAGTTTTGTTAAGGTCTCTGCGATTTTCGAGAAAATCCTAACGAACTGTCTGTAGTACACATACAGACCTTGAAATCTCTGTACTGACTTTTTGTCTGTTGGTACCGGAAACCCTCCGACGGGTGCTGTCTTTTCGGGATAAAGTTGAACTCCTTGAGCACTGACGACGTGCTCAAGAAATCGAAGTTTTTCGAAGCCAAACTGGCAGTTCTCTGGCTTGATAGTCAAGTCTGCCGAACGGATTGCCTCTAACAATGACCGCAGGCGCATCATGTGCTCCTCGAATGCTGCGACGAAAATCACCACGTCGTCCTGGTATACTAAGCAACACTGCCCCTTCAATCCTGAAAGTACAGTGTCTATCATGCGTTGGAACGTTGCCGGCGCGCAACAGAGTCCAAAAGGAAGGAACCTAAATTCAAACAGTCTGAGTCAGCAAGAATTCCTTGCGACTTCTGAACCCGGCTGCTACTTCATCTGCCGAGGACCTTCAGCCGCCATGCAGTCAAGCACCTACCAACGAAAGCGTAGTTTGCATCGTGCGTCGAGAAATCGAGGCGGTGTCTCCATCATCTGTTCTTACCCGCCTTTTTGATGATCGACCGACGATCTCGTTAATCCAGCAGGTTGTGAGGGAGGCGCTGGCAAACGTCGGACTGCAGCCCGTATGTTCATTTCCTCGGGTCAGTACCATGATGCCTTCTCGTGTACCTGAAAGATTCCGCCGCTATCATGATCCTGCTCAGTGGAGAACGCAGGACGACAAGCCGATCTGTTTTCACTGCCATGGTGTAGAACATATCTCCCGCTACTGTCGTTCTTGCACCCATCCACCTCGGTCGTTTTCTGGCTATTAACGGGACGACAACCACCGGCCTTTGCAGTATGGTGCTCGTGATGATGGACCATACATTGGCGCTCCTGCGACATGAGTCCACCGTTCCAGCCATTCGCCGTCCCCACATGACACTTATTTTAGGTCACCTCACCACCATCGCTATTCGTGCCCTGACCTACTGGATACCCTACCTCAGAAAACTGAGCAATGCAGCTCCCGGAGGTGACGCTGCATTGGACTCCCGACCTGAAAACCCTCTGCTGACCCTGACTACGGACCAGAATCTGCTTGATGTAGAAGTGAATGACGTTCCTGTTACTGCCCTCATAGACACGGGTGCACATATTTCAAATCTGAACTCTAACCTCCGTGCACAATTAAATAAGGTCCTTACGCCACTCGAGTCACCGTTCGTACGTGTCGTTAGTGGAACGACTCTGCCGGGGCTCAGAATGTGCACCGCACTTGTGAGGTTCACCTACCGCCAGACGTGCATTCTGTTTCATGTGCTCGCTCATTCTCTTCTTGACGTCATCCTCGGACTTGACTTGCCTGCGGCCCCCAACGCGTCGAAGATGGTTCAGAACAAGCTTTCGTGTGCTGAGTTTCTTTGCCTCCCACCAGAAGCCCTAACATGTGTCACTGTTGAACCATATCCCAGTGTGCCGCATGGGGATTACGTGGTCTCTCCCTCTCCCGGTGTTTTACTAGCCCGCAACGTTTCCTCTCCGTATACTGTTTTAACTGTTACAGCGAACAAGACGTCCCTTCCTCTTCTAAACTTCGGGCTCAGCCCAACCACAAGGCATGGTTTTCGCCACTCTCTCACCGTCGCACGAGTGCCAGATCTCACCAGTGTCACGTGAACTGGCCGTAGTCATCCCGCCGAACGCGCATAGCACCGACGCAGCCACATCTATACTGCACAACAACGTAACCTAGATGATTAACTCAGAACTATTGCTGTCTCAAGTCAAAGACCTCAGTAATCTCCTCACGACCTATTCGGACATATTTGACTTTGACTGTAGGCCCTTAGATAAAATCTCGCAAGTCAAACACTGCATAGATACCGCTGATGCAGCTATAATTCACAGGCGTCCCTATCGCGTGTCTCCGTCGGAGTGCCAGGTCCTCCAACAGGAGGTCAATAAGATGCTCACAAAAAGCATCATAGAGCCCTCTTCGAGTCCGTGAGCATCCCTTGTAAGTTAAAAAGAAAGACAATACCTGGCGTTTCTGTGTGGACTATCGGCATTTAAACAAGGACACCAGAAAGGTTGTCTAACCGCTTCCTCATATCGATGATGCCCTGAATTGCCTTCATGGTGCGACATATTTTTTTATACACTTACGCTATGGTTACTGGCAAATCGCCGTAGACAACCTCGACCAGGAGAAGACCGTCTATGAAACGCCTGGCAGTTTCTACCAATTCAAGGTAGTTACTATTCTAAGTTACTATTCTAGGGCACCTCTTTGACTCATCCGGCATCCACCCCGATCCCGACAAACTTCGCGCTGTCCTCAATTTTCCCGTACCGACTTGTGCCAAGGACGTTCGAAGTTCTGAGGGCCTATACTCATATTTCCGACAATTTGTCAGAAACTTCTCAGAGGTCGCACGTCCACTCACTGATCTTCTGCAGAAAGATGTACCATTTGAGTGGGGTCCTGATCAAGCCACGGCTTTTCCCCGGCTCATAACACTTCTGACCACGCCACCAATTCTCACCCACTTCAACACGTCCGCTCTAACCAAGGTCCGCATTGATGCTAGTGGCTACGGTATTGGTGCGGTGTTAGCCCGGAGCCAATCTGGTCATCATAAACTTCTTGCGTAGGCCAGCCGGCTCCTTTCTCCTGCCGAACGTAATATCTCTATTACTGAGCGCGAGTGCCTGGCGCTTGGATAGGCAGTTGGTAAATTTCGCCCCTACTTATACGGCCGGCCTTTCACCGTTACCACTGACCATGATGCTCTATATGCTGGCTTTCAGCCCCTCAAATATCCAACAGGGCACCCTGCTCGTTGAGCTTCACGCCTCCAGTAATTCACATACACAAAGGTCTACAAGTCCGGTCGTTTACACCAAGATGCCGACTGCCACTCTCGGTACCCATTGACGCTCCAGATCTCGCGTCCATCTGTATTTTCTCACTCTCCGCTTTCGGCAACATGGGATGTGAACAATGGCGTGACGCGTCCCTACGAGATCCAATTGACCGCCTGAATACTGGCTCTACAGACAGTTCGCTTCGAATGTTCGTCGTCATACACAGCATCTTATACCGCCCCCACATGCACACCGTGGGACACGAACTACTACTCGTAGTGCCCACTCATCTGTGCTCGACCGTGCTTCAGCAACTACGTGATCTACCAATGGCTGACCACCGTGGTGTTGCTAAAACGTACCACCATGTCCGCCGACGCTTTTTCTGGCCCGGCCTCTACCGTACCGCACAACGTTATGTTGCTTTTTGCGAGTTGTGTCAACGCCGCAAAAGACCAGCTGTACAGCCGCGGTCACGTCTGTGTAGAGCCCGCGAACAGCTGGTTTTTGCTCCACTGGGCAAAACCTTGGGGCAGTATCAGGCCCTGACGTGGTCAGCCTGACAACTAGGCCGTGCATGCTCCTGATACACCACTTGATAGCCCGAAACTGCCTCAAGGTTTCGGCCCGCAGATCAAAAACCGGCTTCTCGAGCGCTCTACACAGACGTGTACGAGGCTGTACAACCCGCTGGTCTCCTTCAACCGATCGACATACCTTCATTTCGAATCTTTCTATCGTGTCGGTCTCGACTTTCTGAACCCTTCCCTCTTTCGACCGATGGTAACAGGTGGGTCGCTGTCGCTATAGATTATTCAACCCGTTTTGCCATTACGAGACGTCTTCCAAGCAGCTGCGGTACAGACGTCGCTGACTTTTTGATTGAAGAGGACATCTTACATTTCGGCGCTCCTCGTCAACTGGCCACCGATCACGGTCGTTACTTTTTAAGTTAATCGACGACCTACTTCGTTCTTGCTCAACCAAGCACAAGCTTACGACGGCCTATCATCCTCAAACGAATGGCCTCACAGAATGTTTGAATCGTACGCTCACTGACATGCTCGCCATGTAAGTGTTGACTGATAATCGAGACTGGGACATTCTGCTGCCCTTTGTCACCTTTGCTTACAAAAGCTCACGCCACCACACTGCTGGATATTCGCCCTTTTACCTTTTGTATGGAAGAGACCCGACATTGCCGTTAGACACAATTGTACCCAACCCTGCCGCCTTGTCCACAGCATATGCTCGCCGTGCTGTTAGTACAGCCGAGAGGGCCCAACAGATTGCCCATCGGCGCCTTTTGGACTCGCAGCTCCACCAGAAACATAGTAACGACAGCCACCATCAGAACATCGGGTTCAATCCGGGTGAACTCGTTCTTCTGTGGACTCCGTGGTGGCATGTTAGACGAGCCAAAACGTTCCTACCCAGGTATTCCGAACTTTACTTAGTGCTATGGCAGGTAACTAATGTTACCTATGATATCCTCTAAACCCACATCTGACATCTTTCATGTCGCTCACCTGAAGTCGCACCTCTCGCCCAACACCTGCTAACAAGCGCCGGGCTGGCACTTTTGCCGCCGGAGGTTGATGTTGCGGGGTTGCCGCTATCTAAGGGGGAGATGCGAAGAAGAGGACGATGACGTGTCTGGGGTTCCAACAATACACAACGGCCGCCATCTTGACTGCTGGACTATTTCTACTCTAAAGTAGTAAATACGTTCGCAACAATATATATAGATACGTATACATATACGGTAAGGGACGCCACCTCCGGCGGCGAAATCCAGCCGAGAGTGTCCATATAATTGCTATCGCAATGAAAGTCCAAATAAATATAAGCTAAACGCGTGCAATATGTATACGTAAACTTTTTTTTACAAAAGTACCGGCTCATGTGTTCAGTTTTCATGTGTGTTACCTATCCGTTAATATTCACAAACAAGAGCAGAAATCGGGGCAATAAGTCTGAAGCGATGAAAAATTCCCGAACTCGGAGTACCGCAGGAGCCACGAGACATTTATGCAGTAGAAGGTACCACCACACCTGTGCCTACACAGCTCCCCCCCCCCCCTGTTTCAAAGTGTATACAGCAGTGATGATGTTTATACAACAATGAGTGTATACAACAAAGTATATACACTCATTTTTGTATACAACAAAGTGTATACAACAAGGATGACCTTGATAATATTCCCCCGCTTTTCGGACGTTAACCCACATATCAATCAATCAATTCCCCCGCTGAAAGCTTTCCGCGTTTTCAATAGCAGCTTAAAAGCAGCTTTACCCACAATTGACGTACGGACATAGTTTGCAAACATTGAACCCAGAACATCCGAAACAATGAGAAAATTATCAACGATCGCGATTAACACACGTCGTATTTGACTCAATCAGGTTTGTAATGACGATGGACATATTTTTATTACATAACTTGAGTGTCAAACGAGACTGAACTTCAGCACCGGGAGCCTTGAAGCGATCATACGTTCTACAGCGATAGTTATGAAATAAGAACACGGGTCATGCGCGGCACCGTAGTTGTCCCCCGCCTCCACCGCCGGTGTCCCTATAGCCATTATCAAAAGAAAGACAAAGTCAGTAAAAAATATTGTCATCATCATCGATGAAGGGTGGCCCCTTTCCTGACATAGCTTTTCTATGTTTGCGCTATTATGAACCCCGTTTATACGCAACAAGCCTTGCTCAACGCATACTGAAACGGCCTCTCTTCTAGTTCACTGTACTTAAACACTTATGGTTAGCGCCACAAAAATGCCTTGAATGCCAATAGATAGTGCCGCGTGCTGTATAAACCTGTATCGAGGAAGTGGTGGCATCCCCATAATTAGTTTTAAATAGACACTATACAGCATCTATTTGTACTTCGCAAGTTCATGGAAATCGGATTAGTTTAAACCATCATTGGCGAACTAAAGGTATTTAGTCGAACACGTGTTCAGTTTGCAGTGTTAATAATCGCCGCACTTCAGAATAATTCATATCAATTATATTGTGACACCTAAGGCATACCCGATATCTAGAAAGAATGATTAACGTGTTTAGAAAACACATATACTATTTATTGAAGTCTATACTGTGAGTGCGCGCTTATTTTAGGACCACTACAGCCACATCACAGAAACAATAACGACAACCTCGGACCGACAGATCTAAGAAAAAAAAGAGAGATGCCAACTTTCTTGTATGTTCACTGGAAATAACGATTCCCACCGTCTCACGAATGTGGCAGCACGTTCGAAGTATAGATGCATATCCAATAGCACTGACGGTTGGGACGTCGGTGTTCGTTCATAGTTGTGAACGACGCATTGGTGTTGGTTCATAGTTATGAACACACAGAACACAGATGAAGAAACCTACACAGACTCGAGCGCCAGACTCGTCACTAATTTTTATTCCCGTCGACACACACGTATATAAAAACACGTGGTTCAAGTAGGCGCGCACTGCAGGGAGTGTGAGTGCGTCCCTCAATTTGAAAATACTACCATCATCGCTAGGAGTAACAATCAGACAACTCGGGAAGTAATAGGGTATTTGGACATTTCTAACACCAACTCATGTATCAGCGTTTCATTTATTGTCTTGCAACAAAAGGAGGTATCCTGTTTGAATAAAGATTTATGACAAACCTTTCGGGCTGTGTGACATGTTTTTCGAACGACGTGCTTGTAAATGTGTGTGTGTCGACGTGAATAAAAATTATTTGCAGAGTCTGGCACCCTTGTCTGTGTGGTTTTCTTGATCTTTGTTCCGCGTGCTTTTTATGCGTCGTTCATAACTATTATATAAATGCATATCACACAAAGCACCAGTGGACACGCAAATACTAACGAGAGCCATTTGGCAGTAAAACTAGCGACATACAGCTTGACTTGAGCGACGAATTACGCATTAACTAAGACGTCAAAGCGTAAGCGTGGCGCAAGGTTGCCATCCGCTGACTGTGTATACGAGGTAAGTTTAAGATTTCACGAAGTCAGACTGAGATTTGTGTCTTCTAGCTTTTGAGCGGAAAACTGACAACCAGTCGATGGAGAACGGAATTCTTCGAAAAAGTGCACCCCGTGGTCACCCGGAAGAAAAAAAAGAGACTGGTCCTATTTTTCTAGCCCTTTCTTTTCAAAAAAAAACACACACGCCGTTTTGTTGAGCACGCGTAATAGCAGGTGAAAGCATTTTGTGCACCCCTGAGCAGAGCCTGTCAAACAACAAAGGAGACAACAAGAATGCGTTTCTCACTTCGAAAACGGCCCTATAAAAGAGAACCGCCTCCACCCCAAGGCTCACTGCAGACCGTGCACTCGTGTCCGCCGACATGATCGCTCAGGTGAGTCGGTCGCCCAACGGACGAAGACAGGGTATTCGTCCGTTCTGGAACTGGTGGCATTCGAAGCCGTTACGAATGTCGTAGCTTCTGAGATCACCGAAAAACGCCCTGTCCATAGCGCCTGTGCAAGTGAGATTGAAGTGCCGGTGTAGTTACGAGGCGCTCCGATGTGAGAGGCTGCTCATTTATGTTGGTCCCCTGTGTTTCTTTAACGCAAATATAAATCTAATTGTACGGGTGATGTATTTCGCATACCTTCCTCCTCCCATATTGAAGTATTGACACCTTGGTCAGCGATAAAATCTGCATGCCTTTGGCTTAGTCGTGACCCATGCAAGCATAAAATCAACAAGGTGTGTAATAAGATTATCATTTGACTACTGGCTCCATATATCGGAAGTCGATAATATAACTACGATCACATCACTGAGAAACGGTAACCCATTCTAGCGGCCTCTCATTATTTAAAGGAAACGTCAAAGGAACCCAGCATAGTTTACTGATCGTCGCTTTCATGCCACTTTGCAGGTGACCCTGCTGCTGCTTGTCTCGACCACGGTACTTGCCGGAGGTTACGGAGGATATGCACACCACGGTGGTTCCAGCAGGACGTACAGAAAACAGAACGTGGGTATTGCCGGTGCAGCTCGCGCAATTGATTTTGTCAGAAGCTCGCAGGGGTATCAGTACGCCAGTGCCGCGTTAAACAGGAAGAGTTTCGAAAAAAAATTCTAGTATTGTACTATGTAACCTGACTGGATATATATTTTCCACTTTTTCATTTAGTTTGCAGTCGTGGTATCATCACATTGCCAAACGTTGTACGTCTGCAATTTTTTGAAGATAATTTCAAGCTACATTGTGATCGCGTTTTATAGTAAAGTCTACGGCTCTACTGGTAGTACACATTGAGAGACGTTCAACCTTGTGGACTAATAGGAGTGTGTTCTGTTTGCGTCCTCTGTGCACGTTCATGATGAAAATGGGAAAGCAAAGGGACACCTGAACAAATAGGACAGATCATCTGTTTCTGTCCTGCTCGTTCACGTTCCAATGGCTTTCTATAATGGCAAGACTGAACGCAGAGCAGCTTGCATAGATAGCAACTCACTGTTCAGACACTATTTATGAACACATCTCTTTTCGAGTGCCCTTTTTTACTCATTATTCATCAGCCAGCATCTTCGGACATGTGCACTTGTTCGTGCTGTAATGCCGGAGACATTTCTCAACACCTCGGTTCAGCCATGACCAAAACTTTATTGTTTGAAAGAGGTGCAAAGAAAGAGATGCAAAGAGATTCAGAAAGAGATGCACGTAGCGACGAGCACACAGCAGAGGGGCCTTGGAAGCGTCACTACTGTTGTGTACTGTCAGTAATAAGACTTAACGCTGCATTAGTGTTACCGAAAGGCGATAATAATTAATTAGCCGAAAACGTGCCGCATTTCCCTATTTATTTATCGCAGGACCACGGCCACTACAGCTTCGGCTACGACATCGTCAACGGCTACGGCGCCGTCAATGGCCGCCACGAGACCAGCGCGGCGTACGGCCCCGTGCACGGCTCGTACTACCTGGGCGACATCGACGGCCGCCACAGGCAGGTGCACTACGTGGCCGACAAGTGGGGCTTCCGGGCCATGGTGAAGACCAACGAACCCGGAACCAAGAGCAGCCTGCCATCCGCCGCTCCCTATCACTCGGCCCACGGAAAGACGGTGCCCGCCTACGGACACGGTGGATACGGCGGATACGGAGAATACCGAGGATACGGTGGATATGGCGGATATGGTGGATACGGAGGATACGGAGGCCACGGATACTACGGCTAGAAAGTAGTCGCCCTTTCCCTAGTGATACCACGTCTTTCTCCTTTTCTCTATGTGTCTCTTCACCAGATTTCTTTTTTGTAAGTACATGTTTGTCAATATATAATTTTTGCACCCTGCTTCCAACTAGTGGCTATGAAATGGAGCATATTGTCAGCAGATAAAATCAATACATGCTATAAAAACGATGTAGGAAATGACAAAGTAATTAATAATGAATGTTAGACCATAATGAAATACAGGAAGCAAAATGACTAAAAGTAGTCTGTGGCAAGGCAACGCATTAGTAAGATAGCAAAAAAAGAGAAAGCCCATCTAAATGTGTCCACAGTTTTGCAGCGGTACTTTCACATACATGCTATTTCCTTTGACTTCTATGGTGCACCTGGGCTAACAGTTGATAAAAGTTTGGTAGTTGTGGGTTTTTATTATACTGCCCTGCTGCAGTATCGTTTATATTTCTGACTGTTTCCAGACTTTGGGCAGAGCTCAGTGACGTAGATGAAACTTACTTTATACACCCATTCCTCAGTTGTTCGCTTTATAGTGTGGTGAGCAGTACAACGTATATAGTCTAAGCTGGTTCAATAGCAAAGACCGCTCAACTGGAATATCTGATAAGCAGACAGTGGCTAAGGCTGCGTAGTGACAGGGTACTCAATATTTGTAACCGTTCCGTTCAAAGCTGCCTCTTTTGCCATCGACCACAAAATTCTGAATCTCGGTAAGTCGAAACCAGTATTTAATCCATGTAACATAGCCTTCGCAGTTTACCTAGCCTTTTGCATTTCCGCGATTTTGTGCACTACCTAGTACATTATCCGTATTACAAGTTGAAAAAATTAAGTGGGGGGTCAACGGTATAAGAGGTCTTTAATAAGCATTCTTTCATTCTTCGGTTGCCTTTCAGCACTGCTCCTGTGGCTTTTGAATTTTTCTTCTTTTCGGCAAGACGTAAACTTTGCTACCGTTCAAAATGACAGAGGACGTCGAGTGTGCTTCCTGATGTCAAGACGATAACCACTCAGCGGCGTTGTCCTCATGGGCTCGTGACATCTCTTTCTTGTCCAGTGTCTGATATTCAGTGCCTTGTGCCACCGCACGAAAGATGTTTAAAAGTGTAGTGTAAATAAATGTTACGATATTCTTGTAGTCATGCTTGCACGTTTGGTCTTTATCAAAGCTCTCATGTCATGGGATCAAAAGCTATTCGCAGTCGTATCATTGAGTATAGCATTTACCAGTGATCCATTTGTGTACCAAAGTTGATAATTTTGTGAGTTATTTGTTATACTGTTCATATCTCGTACTTGAAACTGCGAGATATTTTAGGTAACAATAAGTCGGAATGTTCGGTTCAGCTGAATTTCAACCCTGCCCACTCGAAATATCCAAACCGCCGTTGTTCTGCAGAGAACATCACGAAAGTCTGGAAAGCAGTAACAAAAAAAAAGACCTGGTGAAGCTGACTCGCCAACTTCCCCTGGTTTTCTTACAGAACTTGAGTACCAAACGAGACTGAAGTTCATAGGAGCAGAGAGGCTTGAAGCGATCAGTTTTTCGAGAAAGAACGTCTCTGGAAACAGTGTTTTGTCAAGTTGACATGTCCTCGTCCGGTTAACAGCGCCGCCTTGACAAAGTTCACTTGTCAAACGTTGTCTCCAGCGACATTATCTGTAATAGTTTTCGGAAGCTTCAGTCCATCACGTGTATTTGAGTCATAGTATTAGAAGTAAAGACCCACAAACATTCAAACCACTGCGACCAGATTTCCATGAACTGCTAGCAGGCTTATAATTACATGATGTCATTTGGACTACACGCCATAAGTAGAAGAAGCTAAAACTACGTGTGCGAGCCAACTCGAATTCAAGCCTTTCAATATATGCTTTTTCTCGACAGCAGCTTGGCTGGCGTCTTTGCTAGTTGGTCAAGCGACACTGCATCTCTGTCAGTCCAGTAAGGCTTGCAGAGAACTTGGTTTACTCATGTACTCATGCAAAATCAATACCTGCACAAATAATGGGAGCACATTCTTGTACTCGCCCATTGCTTTTAGTAAACGCTGAAATACCATCACAGAATTAGAATTCTCCTGGTTAGCACACCGCAGAGCTGCGGAAAACGTGTGTTGCCGATTAAGCCATCTTCGATGAATGCATGGTTGACTTGTTCGGGCTCACTGCGGCTTTCGTTCTCAGTCCGCCATAGCCTGCTGTCTTTATCTTTCCCGTAGTTGGCACGCCAACAGAGCTAGATAACTGAGCGCGATCCGACTTCTAATATCGCTGAGTGAGTGGCGAGAAGGGGTGGAGGTAAGCGCTACGAACTCAAGTCAATCACTTCTAGGCTTCACCTGACTTAAAATGCATAAAGTGAAGAATAAGAAAAAAAGTAAACAGCAGAAAAGTTTTTACAGGGTATCATTTTTTTAATAAAACTTGTGAAATCCAACAAACGCGAACATTCGCATCAACATCATTCCATAAAACCGGATCTTAGGATGCCTGGCAACCACTACGAGCGTGCATGTTCCTTTAAACCAAAACTAGCGCTGAGTTAGTGAAGCCTGCTGCTACTTTTGGGCTAAGGAAGTGCTTATTTTGAAATAAAATCAAGTTTTAGTGGTCCGTAGCGCATTAGCATACTTCAAATTACCCGCGTCTATGTGGAACCTTTCATGTGAATGTTGCCGTACACAACGTTGTCCTGTGTGGCCGCCAAATCTATAGTAGCAGCAGAACTAAAGCAGCGAGAGCCCAAATAGCAACAACGGTCATTGAGCATCTTCCTGCTCTCTTTCTGTCTTCTTCCTGTCTTCTGAGATGGCAGGCGTACATGGTTGACCCGGTAGATGGCATGAGCTGTCTAGTTTATCCAGGCGTAAACTGAACTTTCGAACTACTTGCGCCATGCCCCTTAGTACATCCGGAGGTTATTTCATAGTGAAGCCCCTAAAGGCGTGGGTCTGTCCATCCCTATAGTTCCACCTTTGCCAACTTTCCACTACTTTGTCCTTGCAAACATTCTACAACACCCCATCACCTATCCACCACTGCACCGACCATAAAGGAAATATTGTTGAGAAGTAGCCAATACGAAATGCGAGATGGTCGTGTGCTTGTATCCAGGTGCGCGTCAAAGAACGATAGATTGTCCTGCAGTGTCCATTCCTTGTTTGCACGTGACCGCCTATAGTTCCACCTTTGCACACTGCCCACTATTTTGTCCTTGCACACATTCCACTATGCCCCATTACACCGATCCACCACTTCTATAAAGCCTTTATAATGAAGGGGGAACGAAGGCGACGTATAGCTACCACTTACAAATTGTAATGTTTATTGTATAAATATATAGTATTTGTCAAGACTGAGGATGTAGTAGGCGATAATCACGAATAGTTAAAGGTTTAGTCATAAAACTCTCCAGTGCTTCGCCCCACTCATCATCATTCACTCCGTGGATATGCTGCGATTTTTTTCATGAATCATAACAGATTCGCAAGAGGCGTGCAGAAGATACATGAACGGAAGGAACAGAAAGGCAGCACTACATGTCATAAAAAGCACCAAGATGGATGAAACAACCATCCTTGGGGCACCGCGACATGAGTCTCTCGCGGGATACCAGGCGGCGCACGCCGCGGCTCGAGATCATGCACGCCGAGCCACCTCCGACGCAACGGGAACACGTACAGACGGCTGTCACGACGAGCATGAGCACATACCGAAGAAGCACGCAGACATTTTGGCACACTACAGGAAGTGGTACCCGCCAGCACGCGAGAGGAAACAACCAGTGATATGGAGAAGACTACGAGCCGGAACTTACCTGCACGGAACAATGATGCACGCAGTGTATCAAGGGACCTTCAGGCTAAACGGCAAGTTTTGTCCTCTAGACACGCGCGACACTCTGCGCCACATGGTGCTGGAGTGTCGGAACAATCCGTACATACCACCGTCATCACCGTCAAGTGCAAACGCAAACGAGGAGAAAAACCGGATCCCGAGGAAGTATTCGAAGACCAGTGGGAGGCTTTGCTGGTGGCGCAAGACCCTGACAACCAGCTACGATTAGTGAACCGGGCTCAGACAGCGGCAGTGAGCCAGGGCTACCTGGACTGAGGAGGCCACCCACCATAGGGCTGAAGTACGAAGAGCCTGGTTCAAATAAAACTCATTTAATTCATTCAAACAGGAACGAACAACCAGCATTTTATTATAGCTCTTGGTGCACGGAACGTTGTTTGGTGCAGCTAGTTTGATTACTGGTGATTAACTGTAAGTGGCAAGTCTGACGTCATTGGTATTGTAACAATACTGATTGTTGGTCTAGTTGTTACTTGCTTACTGACATGCCACTTGTGCTTGTCGTTGAGTGTTTCTTTACTTTGTGTGTGTGTGTGTATTATTTGCGGCCAAATCATGTCAGTAAGTCATTGGTATTAATTGGGAAAGTCCTACTTGGAACCCATGTGCTCTCGTGCATTTACTACAATTTATCGGTACCTTAGGAACTATTGTTGATAATATTGTCGTTTAAGACGTTGTCATACATTGAGCTTTCACTCTAACCTCAATGGTTATTTGACGTTCGTGTCCCTTTAACAGCCGTAAAACTGGAGAGGTATGCTTTAGCAGGCATGCCTCCTCCGGTGCATGAGTGATGGTATGCTGACATTTTCGTCGGCATACTATCACTCGTGCCAACTAAAGAAGCAACGCGACAGAGGACATGCAACATGGCAACACGAACACCTTCAGAAAAGCTAGTGCGTTACGTTCGAAAAACCTGAATTTCTAGGGTCAGAGTTTGAGCTGAGAGCAGTGGTGGTAGAATCAAGAGCGTCACTGCTCTTCGTCCGTATGGAAACAGTCTGCCCCCGCATTGAGCATATTCGTTGCTTGCGGTGATGTCGTTTGCCAACACAAGCTTCTTTCTTACTTTAGTGCTCTACAAATAACTTCTAGGACACTGTATATCTCTAAAACGTGTACTAGTAACCACACCGTAGCCGCTACCCTGCCCATCGCCGTAATGTTTACACCATGAACCTTCGATAACATCTATGTACACACTATTTTTATATTGCTTATTTTACACTACAACACAACACACGAAAACGCCGTCAGCATATATGCCCATCAATTTACCACATTTAGGATTATTTACTGCAAGCTTTCTCTCTAGAATACTACCTCACTGAGTCGCTTAATGCGCCAGCGCTCTGATGGGTTTGGTGGAAAGTATAACCTTGCGGGCAAAGGCCATAGCACCTCAAGGGACTTTTCTCTACTATAGACTAAACACAGGGGAGAGGAAGAGTCTGCACATTAACATGAATGGCGGCCTTCTCGTTTGTCCAAATGCTTTGCCACGTCTCGACAGCGAAAGCCACGCTGTGGAGAATTAGTCGGTGACCCCTAACCATTAAAATCACACCCTCCGTGAATTCGGACGGCAGACGAAAGGAAGCTCGGAGCTATACAACAAATAATGGGTAATAAAACATTTGTTTCAGACTTCTTCCTGGGACATATTAACAATCCATTGAATTAAAGGTCATGCCACATGGCTGGGTTCTTGAGGGTTTCAACATTAGAGGGACACAAAAGGGCAAAACGATTTTTTGTAAATTGGTAAAGTACCTTTGCACAAGCCCTAATTCACTGCACTCTTACCGTAGCACGACGCTAGGTAACCGAGAAAAATCGCGAAAGGAAAACGCGGGTAGAGACGCCACCTTTGGCTTCTAACATCAAACTCCGTGACGTCATAAATATTCAAGGTGCCTACTGGGTCCCACGTAGCTTCCCATTGACAATGACAAGCCGTCAGCACTTTTAACTTGAACGCTCCGACGCGGGGCCTCGGCTCGCTTGAACTGATGTTGCGCCATCAAGCGTTTAAAATCACATGCTTGCTGCAATTAGGGATAGATGCAGTGTGCGTCGATTTTACAAGTGAATTTCTGTTTCCAGTCTGCTTGACGGGCGTGTCGAATGCACCGACTTCGCATCCCGTTTTCGCCACGTTTCGCTCGTGGCTATACGTTATCGCCCACACAGTGGTGGTCATTGTTTTATGCTTATAGCGACAATGAGCCATTGCGTGTGACGGCATACGCACCTTATATGTTTTAAATTCGCAGTAAGGAATGACATGTAAAAAGAGCAGAGCAAACTCACACATATGTGATTTCTGAAAGTCGCACAATAAATAAATCTCAAATGTGGTGGCGTTGTTCTTGCTCTGACTCAAGAATGTTCAGACAGCACAAATTGAACTTTTCTCGCAATTTAGAGTTTCGCTTCGGTTCACGCTACTCGGAAGATGTCACATGGAGCGCAATGTTTGTGCGTGTTCTCTGCAACAAATACAGCACGAATACAACGTAAACAAATCAATTTACGGACGTGGTTATCACATAAAAGCCTAAACTACTATATTATCTTATAATGAAATTGTAGTTCTGGGACGCTAAATCCCAGATATTGTTACGCGCACAAATGTGGTGCTCCAAAACATTTTCCATGCAGCGCGAACCGAGAAGGAAGGCGCACTCTAAATTGCGAGAACAGTTCGATTCACGCTGTCTGAAAAGTATTGAATCAAAGCATGAACAACGTAACTTATGAACATGAAACAGCACATGAACAACGCCAGATTTATTGTGCAACTTTTACAAACGCCTTTAACGTGCGTTTGCTCTGCTTTTCATACATGTGATTTCTTTTTAGCAGCAGCTGTGAATTCAAACCCGTAGTATGTGTGATCTGTCGCACGCAATGGTTCATTGTCCAGATAAGTATTAGACAATGAACGCCTAAGGTGCGCGTGATGAAGTAGCCACGAGCGAGACGTGGCTGCAGATTGCGAAGTGAGTGCATTCGACCCGCTGGTCAGACAGACTGGAAACATAAATCTACTACTGAAACCAACGCGCGCTACTATATCCTTAACTGCAGCAACCATATCATTTTCAACGCGTGGTGGCACTGACCTCAGTACAAGCGAGCCGAGTCCACGCGTCGGAGCGTTTGTGTTAAAGGAAGTTAAAGGTGCTGACGTCTGTACATTGTCATTTCTGTGGGCCATAATCCTAGCATATGAAGCTTTAGACCATTCCACGAAGCTAATGGTACAAAAATACCAAAAATAACTTTTGAATTTCTTATGTCACGTTGAGAGATTTGAGCGCAAAATTTAAAAATCAAACGACGTTTTTTGCTTATCATTACCTTATGTCAGTAAATTATATTACATTCGAGAACTCGGATTGCAGTAACCCTAGTAACAAGCTAAGTAATGCCAAAGATACCTACCTCTGTGCTTTAAAGTGAAAGTTTATTTTTATTGTGGTAAAACCTGTCCACGGTCATTTCAATGCATGTACTCATACCACTTGAATCACTGTGCTACAGAATCTACTCGCATAAAGAGGACTATTTTTGCAGACAACACTTGAGCGGAGTTTCCAGGTGTATCTGAGCAAACAAGCGAATTCAGTCGCGCCAAAACAAGCCCCCACCCCCAAAAAAAAATCGAGGGTGCTTCTTCGAATAAGTCCAAAATAAGTGGAAGTTAAACAAACGTTCCTATTCTTGACAATTGTGTTGTAGTACGGAATAAAATGCTAAGAATGCATCTGGAAGTTCTACAGATGTTTATTTTCCATAGCGATAATAGGTGCATGAATACAGAGGAGCCTTTTCCAGCTTTACGCTTATCGTCACCGGCGTCTCGCAGATCAGGATAATCTATGGCATCCACGTCTGCAAAACTATAAATGTTTACTGCGTTGAATAGTTCCATAATTTTTGCGTTTGGTTGAAAGTCTCGGCAGCGAACTCCACAAACAACGTAGAGAATAGCGCTCAGCAGGAACATGCATGCAGTTTTATTGTCTCTAATGACTGGATGTAACCAGTTCTTTAGTTGCGGTTCCTTTTCTCACTCTTTACAAAACTTCTTGCCATAGTTTGACCATTTCGATGCCATATCGGTGCCATACGACGACACGGCGACACAAGAAAGGAACACACCTGACCAGCGCAGACTGACAACTGATCTTTATTCACTAAGAAACCACCCAATTATACTCTTTTTTCACACCTCATGAACCGTGCGCATGAGGATATCGGCATCCTACAATCACGCAGACAAACTTATCGACCCTTTACCGTAAAAGGTGTAATCTCACATCATAAGGACATCGTGTTTTATATGGTCTACTGTAAAAGTCTTATCAGTTTATGTGAACAATTGTATTAAGCCGATTTGCTCAAGCACAGTGTTCAAAGGATGCGGAAAAAGTATATTTTGTGGTTCCTTAGTGAATAAAGATCAGTTGTTAGTCTGTGCTGGTCCAGCGTGTTCCTTTTTTGTGTGTCCTCGTGTGTGTGCGCGCTGAAGATTCAATATGCTAGAAGCGCCAGCTAATGCAGGGAAGCGTAGTTTTGCCGTGTTTGACCATAAACATTCGTAAATGTGTTGGTGAAAAAAACAAGCCCAAATTCGCTTCTAATAAGCTGAACTAGCAACACTGCCCTTCCCGTGCCTTCTCACGTTCATGTGGCACATTAATAATGAGCTGCATGAACACATACGTAATACTCTCCCTATTTTGTAAATTGTTATGACGAAGATGAAAGATACCCTACACTTGCAGGAAACACCTCATTTGGCAGTGTCACAAAAATAATAAAACAGACGATATTTTTAAAAGACTCTTTTAGTGATTTGTACAACTGGAAGACCTTCAACAATACATTCTACATACCTCCCCATCCTTTTCAAAGCAACTAATCAAATCGGGACATAGGTTATTGAAGAAAATATAAAAAATGAATAATATTTGTTTTAAATTTATATTTGCGAAATACGTAACATAACGCACAAGTCCAAAATAAATAGACAAAACATAAAAAACAGGCATATTCACATACAAACCACCACAAAGATGTCAATGTACATGTTTTAAAACAATAACACTAAAGACCTAGGAATACTAGGAATACACAGCAGCGATCAGTGTCAATAAGGTATACAAATAATATCCGCTAAATATGTACAGCACTGTTTTAAAACGAAACATTTTTAAACATATGAAAAACACGCAAACATGCAGTGACCAAAGTACGCCCAGCAACTCTGCAGTTCATGTAAGTCTATCGTATACTGCACATCATCCAGGAAACTGCTAGGAGTTCAACCTTCATGATTCGTGGTGGTCTCCGCCAACAGCACGGCATGTGGCAAGATTGTCCATTGAGCTTTTATTCCACGTACTGGTAAATTCAGCGTACTGGTGGTACTTTTATTCAGCGCACCTTGAGGTACTGGTGTATGTGAAGCCAGCAGCGTTCGTTGAGCGAGTCCAGTTGCATTCTTCTGTCGGTGCGTTTGAAGAACTCTATCTGGTGTCTTACGACACTCGCTATTCTCATAAATGCGTGTAATTCCGTGTGCATCCTAAGGTTGAGACTGCGTAGGATCATGATGGCTGCGTCATTCACACCAACGGAGGACAACTCCTTGACTCGCCTAAACAGCAAAGGGTGGTGGGCCATCAGTTCAAGTGAACGAACAAGACAGGCGTCATGTTGGCCCTTAACAAAACGCGTTGCCTGAGCCAGCATGTTGGAATTCCGCGTTGTGGTGTGTATCGCTGCTGCGTCTTTGCTCAAACACCCATGGCCCAGGACAATACTGAGTGCTGTGTAATTGTGAGCCCAATCACTAGATAGGCCAGGTGCTTCCAGTTTAGGCTTCTCAAAATAAGACAGCGTATGCAACCACTCGTTGGACGCAACCCAGCTGGCAATGACTTCGCACTCTTCCTCTTTCAGTCCCAGGTTCTTAAGCCAAATTTTATCAATGGCTTTGCTTGAGCCCAATGCGTTTTCTAACTGCGCCCTCGCACAGACTACTTCTGAATCGTGATCACAAGTGTTATTTCTCGAAAGGAGAAATATCAAGTCCTTCAGAACTGCTTCTGCGCCGATGCAATCTGAGATGACCGTTTGGTGCTCACAATCGCCGCAAAGTTCCTCCAAGTCGACGTGCAATGCGGTCACGTGGTCACAAGCAGCGACAACGCGTATTGCCGATACGAAGGTGGAAGGGACCTCGAAGTGGTCACATACGTCACCTCTGGAAGACTGGCAAGTGCTACTAAGTCTTGTGGACCGAGTATCCACTGCCTAATGAAAAGACTGTCTACCAAGTCCTAGCTTTGAATAAGTTTACAAATGTCAGCCACGCAACCTCGGGGTATGATTGTGCCCACTGTAACTTGCTTCAAATTCTTGTTGTGAGCCACTGCTTCTAAAAATAAAAGGCATATTCATTGGCTGCAGAAAAAGACAGGCTAATGGTAAGTTGTTTCAGTTCGGTCTTCATCTGCAGAGACTGAACCCAACAGGAGACTGCCGGCCCGTCGTCCTTCATAAAGTCTGTTCATTTGCTCTTCTCTCGAATCTGAGCGTACGGACAGAGCGGTTTCATGCAACTTTACTGAACTCCTCTGTTAACAATGAATCCGATGTCCAAGCATAAATGTGAACTTCCTCCGGAGCTTCATTCTGGCAACTGTTGCAGTCAGGGACTCTAGTGCTCGTGATCGATAGTTGCGGCTTTACCTCATGGTAAGCTTTCGGATGTTCTGACTTGCGTACCTAAGGTAACGCGTGACGTCGTCGCATAAGTGTCCGGAACCACAGGTAAAAATGTTATTGTCGACTGCAAACTCTTCAATCACCCTGTTTCTTCTCAGGCCTCTGATGATCATTTCGGCACTCATCTGTTTCATGTCTGCATGCGACAAGTCCAGTTTTCTCAAGCACCGAAAGCTGCCACTGTCGCCACGACTTCAGCCACTACTCGTCGGGCCATGTCCTCGTAGCCATTCGCTTCGCAAATAACTTCAAGTACCTGCAGATTGTCACGAAGAAAGCCCCTCAATCAGCACACGTTGTTAGCTTTAAATGTTTCCATACCACAGATATTTGCGGCTACACTTGCCTCCCCACGTTCCTGGATAGCCTTCAGGAGGTGGGGACGACGAGCCCCCACCGCGCTGACATCGATAGCAGCGATTCAATGGTGCTGCCTCAAAATCTGGAGCAAAACAAAACCGGCTCCAGTCCTCCGGATGCGCTTGTTTGGCTTCTTTCTGTCGTAAAAGGGAGCATCTTCTTCAGTCACAGCTAAGTGCATGTGTCTTATGAAGCCGCGCATCGTAACCTCCTTCAGTTCTAGACAGACGCTGCAAAAACCTGCTGTACTCCGTCAAGGGCAGCGAGAGCAGATATATATATATGTTTGATTAAACTGCGTGCACAGGGGCACCAACGCGGGCAAGTGCGAAGTCAGTTGATCTCACTGGTTGCGTCCTGCCCCGACTGGTAGGGGTAGTCTTGAGGAATACAGTCCATGACAAAGAGAACTTCGACCAGCCCCTCGGCCGCTAACAGTTGTGTCATCGTTCTCTGCACGAAGAATTAACGTCTGGTCAAAAGTATGGCAAAATCCAGCTACGGTAATACGAATATCATGAAGTCACCAAAAATATGTGTATTATTCAAAATTCGTACAACAAGAAAATATGGAAAACTGACAGGTCACAAAAGAAAACTTGCGTTTCTTCTTTCTCAGGCCCCAGCGAAGTCACGAAGATCCTTGAATTATTGCCAGAGAAATCTTTAGGTGTCAACTATCATATTTGCACCCGTAAATGTACGGGCCTCCCCGACTTACCCCCCTCCCCGCCTCCCGCGTGGGTGCACGCCTAAGGTCACACGCATCAGCTACAGTGTTCTTTCTACTCGAGACACCATATTTTGTCCCACGAGATGCATATTTGAAAAAGGTGTGCCAATAACACTGGGTGAACACTTATTCACCTTATGCACTTCGACGCATGTGGTAGCCACTGTGTTATATCACATGCTCAAAATAAAACATTAATGATTATTTATGGAGCGAACGCAAACCACTGTGACTGAGAGAAAAGCTTCGGAATTGAAAACGAATGCCTAAACGTCTCATGCCAGCTTGACCTTCAGCAATATGTGCGCCGCGAAGGGCATGAGAAAAAACAAGCATACAAGAAAAAACACATTACCATGAAAGTGGCACTGTCACATCATCTTTGTGGCGTTCGCTTCACCTCAAAAAAAATATGTATGGAAGGTGACCTAGTTAAAACTAAAACAAACGTGTTCCCTTCAAGAAATATTCTTCTGCTTTCATTATATAAGACATTTTATTGGAAGGAAAAATCGCATGAAATTCCCACATTCCTCTTTTTCTTGGTTATCTTCACCATCTGTAGTTTCTTCTCTTCTTCTCCACGTTTGCATTCCTACTCATTTACGAGCATGGTTAATAAAATGTTCCTCTAAATTTGCCAGTTTATAATTGCCAGCAAGGCATTACTTGCTTACACAAGCTCACTATGCTGCGGAAAAGCATTGGGTGCAGCAAAATGAAGCGAAACATGGGAAATACACAGTATTTTGAAACTATTTTTGTAACAGTCATTTGTACTGGCACCCTTAAAGCGCGAGAAGAAATACAGATGTCCAGAGAGTCTACGTCTTTGAGCACTGCCTCTGGCACAGCTTGTTGCTATGACATGAAGCCTCGCAACTTCCTAGTTTATCCTGGAGCCACGGCTAGATGTAGACGTTTCCTACTCCTGCTTTTTTAGTATAGGAATAACCTTTACCATCCTCAATCCTGCGGCACCCATGAGTTTTTAAGGAGTAGTTTATAACATTGGTGAAGTTACTGAGCGACAAGTTGAACCAAATATTACTCATGGGAACAGTGATTCCATCTGGGCCAGGAGTTGCAGAGGGTGAATGTCTAATCAGGTTGGATTCCCCAGTCAGTGTCACTTCGTGGAAGTCAGCCATTTTCGTAGATTTCGAGACAAGGCTTCCCATATAGCTTTTATTCTATGAAGTTGTGTGGTCGGTGCGACTCGATTTCTTCACGTGTCATTACTACCAGACGGATTTCCGCCGAACTTCCGATTTCACATTCGATACAAGAGCACAAAATGCACTTCTACATTTCGTTGTACTGCGATCGTATCACATAACCAACGCAGGAGATTGCCGTGTAGTGGTAGAATGTTTTTTTTGTATTTTGTCATGTACGACTCATAAATGCGATTATCACTTACTTGATTGATATAAGTCCCAAATATTTAAAATACTATTTTTAAAAAACTGGTCAAACACTGCAAGAAAATACAAGGCGATTGTAGAACTCCTGAGAAGTAATGTGCACTTCTTCCGAGCAACGTGTTCATTGTCTAATATAGGTACGAAATCTTCCCGTCATTAAGCATTGTTACGTTTGGGCCAGCAATTCTTCTGGGCAGACGCCATTGTGCGTAAGCCGGTCTGCTGGGATGTTTTCAACCCCATCGGCGCCCAATCTGCAAGAGGCTGTCCTGTAAATGTTCCAGAAACAGGTCAGGCCACAACGAAAGCTTCGCGAGACAACCCTTCTGTTAAATGGATTCGAACAGCATGGGATGGCGCCACTGTGGCTGTTCTAATTAGGTCAATCTCTCAACTCGGCTATTGTCGTCGCCGACGCAAAATCGTCACAAAAGCACCGTCAGTCCTGAATCGTGGAAAGATGTCGATGAAGCCGTTCTCAAGGATCGAGCGTTTGGACTGACATGTTCGGGAGAGTTCTGGAAGCCTGTAGCTGAAAGCAGCCATGGACCGCTGCTGACGTTCGGGTCAGCGGCCATCTCCCCGGAGGAGCTCAACTTTCCCTCTCCGAACTCTACTTCTTCGCCCTGCGGTTTCTTCAAGGCGTGGGCCGGGTGCGTCATTATGCGTTGCGCTTGTGTACCATTGGACCTTTTCGCCCAGCTGAGTGGTGCAATAACTGCACCCTTTCTGGTGAGTGGACGACATAGACTTCGTCACCTGAATAGTGGCAAGAGTGGTGAGCGCCTCCTTTGGACCTCCGTGTATGGATACGGTGGGCTATAAAAGCTGAAGACATTTTGTAAAGTGGAATCATGAGCTGAACCATGAACTGAATCTCTGTCGCACATAATGCGGGATCTTCGGGATCCCTGTACAGTTTCTATCTTTCATCTATCATGTAAATAAACCTTCGTTCGTTCAGTCTCTTTTAACGCATCTCCTCACTGGCGAAGATCGGCTATGCGCACGACGGCGGGAAGCCAGCAACCCTAATGAGAGCCCGCCGTACCTGCCATCGACCTCCTCCTACACTTAACAACTGGTGGAAGCGGTGGGATGACATCATCAACTTCCTACCCTTTACAGCACGTTGCTAATGGGAAAACCCGAATGATGAGCGTGAAATTGATGTATTTGCAAAACATTGTGCCAATTCATATAAAAACAAGCTTTTGTGGACAAGTACCATGACTTAATGGATATACGGAAGGTAAGAGGCAACAAGGAATTCGAAAAGCTGCAGTATTTGGCTCTAACCAGATATTAAAAGACAAGAGGCGGTTGTAATTGGGGCTGCTGCAATTGAGGTACTGAACTTCCGCGAAACTAATTTTACCACAAATTCAGCGAGAAAATGGGCTGGAAGTCCGGTAACTGACGAAAAACACCAATCCAGTTGAGCGCAAGATATTCGTATGCCAGACTGACGAGTCTTCCCATCATGATGATGATGATGTTTGATGTTTTGTGGCGCAAGGGCCATTTCACGGCCAAAGAGCACCAGTTCATGTTACTAAAATTATTGACAATGATTGTGATAAGCGGCTGTATAAGGGCCATAAAACTCCTCGCGGTAAGGCGGGTAAAAACATACAATTAATAAAATCATGACCATGCCGTGAAAGGTGTGTGTGGTGAGAATAGATGACAAGAGTTGGTGATTATAAAAAACTATGGTGGATATGAATGGTATTAGCACAAGTGCCTCACTCGTTCATACCCTTGCGTCCAAGGGCCGTGAGGCAAATGCTTTCTTGTGTAGCCACCGCAGCAAAAACCTCTCTGGAGAGGTTATGCTACGGAATGCCCGGGTATATGATATGAAAACTGAATTTCTTTTAAAAACGCTAACAATGATTTATGACTAAAAAGCGGTTCCCTACCGACGAACATTGCAGGGTGTAAAGGTATATGTTGCCGGTAGGGTAATGGAAAATGTTGTTTTCTTAGAGTTTCTAAGTGTTTGCATTGGATTAACATGTGAAGGACTGTTAATGCTTCACCACATCTGTCACACAATGGTGGATCGCCACCGGACAAAAGATATGTGTGTGTCGTGTATGTGCGTCCTATCCTGAGTCTCGTTAGTATTACCTCTGTATGACGTGATTTCGATACGGGCAGCCAATAACCAAGGTGTGGCTTGATAAAGTGTAGTTTGTTTTGTGTGTGTGTATCCCACTTGCTCTGCCAGTAGTCCCTGAGGTTTCGTTTGAGAGACGGCTTAAGATCAAGGGCTGGGACTGATATTGGTGTAGGGGTAGTGCGTTTGTGGACGGATGCAGCGAGCTGATCCGCCCTCACGTTGCCTTGAATCTCACGGTGCCCTGGCACCCAGCACACTACAACATGTTGTTTGAGTGTGTAGAGTGTGCACAAAATGGAGTAAAGTGAGACAAGGACTGGGTTTTTTTTGCTTTTTAAGAGTGTGCAGAGCCATTAACACACTGAGGGAGTCCGTATAAATTACTGCTTTTTGTATTTGTAATTTTTGATGTGTTTAGCCGCCACAAGTATCGCATAAGCTTCCGCTGTGAAGATACTTGTGTCTGGATGTAGAGGGCCAGCATCCGAAAAGGATGGGCCGACAGCAGCGTAGGACACAGAGGAGTTAGACTTGGAGGCATCTGTAAAGGACTCGGGACGTGTGTATTTGTGTTGAAGTTCCAGGAAGTGTGTTCGGATATGGGCAATAGGTGCATGTTTTGTAACTTCTAGAAAAGACACATCGCAGTCTATAGTCTGCCATTGCCACGGTGGCGGGTATGTTACAGGAGCCATTAAACTGTGTTCAAGTGAGACTCCAGTTTCCTCAGCTAGACTCTTCAGGCGAACTGAGAAGGGCTGCCTCATTGAAGGCCTGTTTTGAAACAGAATTGAGCTCGACAAATCATTAATAGTAGAGTATCAGGGGTGCTTCTTGTCTGCTTTCACCTTAAGGAAATCAACAAAGGACAGGTAAGCTCTCTGCAGATGAAGCGACCACTCATTTGACTCAACATAATGGCTTTTTACGGGGCTGATGCGAAAAGCACCCGTAGAAAGGCGGATGCCCAAATGGTGCACGGGGTCCAGCATCTTCAAAGCACTTTGAGTCGCAGACTGATAAACAACGGCCCCATAATCTAAGCGGGTGCGAATGAGGCTTCTATAGAGGTTCATGAGGCATTGCCTATCACTACCCCACGTAGTACATGACAACACTTTTATAACATTCATGCCTTTTAAACATTTAGTTTTTAAATACTTGATGTACGGTACGAAGGTCAACTTGTTGTCCAAGATTAAGCCTAAGAATTTATGCTCGGCTTTGACGGACAGACGTTGCCCGTTCAGTCGAATGTCCGGTTCCGAGTGCATGCCTCTCTTTCGAGAGAACAAAACACACATGCTTTTTTGTGGGTTCAGTCGGAATCCGTTTTCCCCTGCCCATTTGGAGAGCTTGTTTAAACCTAACTGAACCTGCCACTCACACAATGCCAGATTGCAAGACCTAAAGCCAAGCTGGACGTCATCGACATATGTACAATAAAACATATTGCGAGGGATGGTCAAACGCAAGGAATTCATTTTTATGAGAAAAAGTGTGCAGCTAAGTACACCACCTTGTGGCACGCCTGTTTCCTGAACAAATGTTTGGGAAAGAACCGTGCCCACTCGGACACGTAATGTCCGGTTTGACAGGTAACTTTCGATTATGTGAAACATTCTTCTACGCACGCCAAGGTGGGAAAGGTCTCTTAGAATTCCAAAACGCCAGGTTGTATCATAAGCCTTTTCGATATCGAGGAATACAGAGAGGAAATATTGTTTAAGGACGAAGGCGTCCCTGATCTGTGCCTCGATACGAACAAGGTGGTCTGTGGTGGATCTACTTTCTCGAAACCCGCACTGAAATGGGTCGAACAAATTGTTTGTTTCAAGGAAATGTACGAGTCTGCAGTTTATCAATTTTTCGAAGATTTTCCACAAGCAGCTTGTAAGTGCAATAGGCCTATAACTCGAAGGTAAAGAAGGGTTCTTGCCCTCTTTCAAAATGAGAATAATAATAGCATCTTTCCAGGAGTTAGGGATAGTGCCAGAAAACCAGATAGCATTGTACAAACAAAGTAAGGTTTTTCGTGTTTCGATTAGTAGGTTTTTTAACATTTCATACACCACACGGTCAGAACCTGGGGAAGAAGTACTGCAGGAGTTTAAAGACGTTCGCAGCTCAGCTAGACTGAAAGCTTGGTTATATGCCTCGTATCTAGTGCATTTGTGTTCAAATTTTTGCTTTTCTATTCTTGTTCTGTATTTTTGGAAAGTGTCAGTATAGTGGAATTATCTGGACACTTCTTCGAAGTGTGCACCAAGGAAGTTTGCCTGATCTTTCAAGGTATCACCCTGAGTGTTTACGAGTGGAAGTGTGTGTACTTGTTTTCCTGCTTTCCTACCGACCATGTTCCAGACTTTAGCCTCCTGTGTGTATGAATTGATCCCTGACAAAAACTTCTGCCAGCTTTCTCTTCTGGCCTGTCGACGCGTTCTCCTGCCTTGAGACTTTATTTTCTTGAAGGTGTCAAGATTTTCGGCTGTCGGTGAGTTCCGAAGCAGCCTCCAAGCTCTGTTTTGCTGTTTGCGCGCGTTTCGGCATTCAGAGTTCCACCATGGCACACGCCGTTTTCCAGGGTGTCCATTTGTTTGTGGGATGCATTTTGTTGCAGCATCAATCAAAAACTCTGTGAAGTAGTTGACAGCAACATCAATGTTCAGAGTACATATGTCATTCCAACCTAGACGAGCGATGGTATAAAAGTGTTCCCAGTCGGCTCTGTTTATGAGCCACTTGGGAACACGTGGTGGACACACAGTTACTGTATTTGTGCTCAAAACTATGGGGAAGTGGTCACTTCCATACAGATTACTGACGACTTTCCACTGGAGTAGGGGCACAAGAGATGGAGATACCATGCTTAGGTCTATGAAGGAGTAGGTATTATTGGCGAGATTATAATAGGTTGGTTCTTTTCGATTTAGGAGACACGCGCTCGAGGAGAGAAAGAACTGTTCAATCGGTTGACCTCGCGCGTCATGCCGAGAGTCACCCCATAGCCTGCTATGCGCATTAAAGTCTCCAAGGAGAACATAGGGCTCCGGAAGTTCATCAGTTAAAGAGTTTAAATCACGTTTTTGCAGCTGATAGCTAGGAGGAATGTAGATAGTGCAGATTGTGATCAGTTTATCAAAAAGAACCGCTCGAACAGCCACTGCCTCAAGGGATGTTTGGAGTTGTGTGTGCATGCCATTCCTTGATTCACTATGATGGCAACACCTCCGGATGATGTCATGGTATCAACACGGTCTTCGGAAAATAACGTATTTACGAAGAAAATTTGTGTGTTTTGAATTAAGGTGTGATTTTGTACACACAGCACTTTTGGTGAGTGTTCGTGTAAGAGTTCTTGGATGTCGTCAAGGTTTCCGAGAAGGCCCTTGACGTTTCATTGTATAATTTGAGTGTTCATGGTGAATGTAAAATAGTGCTGTGTGTACGAAAAGCAAGTGACTGTTTAGACAGGGAATTTGAGTTCACTTAACAGGACCGTCACCAGGCCCTGTTATCTGCTTTTTTGTTTTCTTGGCACGCTCCAAGGAGCCACGTCGCTCTTTCGGCACCAAGGGTACCGACGTATCCATTGCCTCCTCGGAGGCACTGGATGCCCGCACGTGTGGCCTGCTAGTTCGAATTTCGGGCCTCGCCTTGTGAGGTGAGGCCTTGAGACCCGAGTACTCTGGAGTCTCCGGTCTCTGTTTGAGAGTAGGCGGTGTAGCCTGGGCTACAACCGCCTTGGGGGCAGGTGCCTCAACCACCGGCTCGGTATGCGCGGGCCGAAGGAGTGGCGAGGGCTAGTGCGGCGTTGTCCCCTGACGCGCCGCATCAGCGTATGTAGGTCCATAGAATGGAGCGACTCTTCGCCGTGCTTCCTTAAATGTAATGTTCTCCTTCACCTTCAACGTAATTATTTCTTTTTCTTTTTTTTCAGTATGTGCAGGAGCGTGAATATGCCGCATGGTTTTTTTCGCAGTTTACACAGTGTGGCGGTTGTTTGCAGTTCTCAGACACGTGGCCTAGGACTCCACATTGTGCACAAGTCTGGCGACCTCGACAGGTTTTAGAGCCATGGCCATACCTCTGGCATTGGAAGCAACGACGAGGGTTTGGTATGTACGGCCTGATAGATGTCTTTGTGTACCCTGTTTGAATAGATTTCGGTAGTTTACTGGATGCAAACGTGAGTATTAAGTGTTTTGTCGGTGTTTCCTTATTATCTCGTCTGATGATGATTCTCTGTACATTAGTGACATTTTGGCTCTTCCACCCCTCCAAAAGTTCAGTCTCAGTCAAGTCAAGTAAGTCCATGTCAGATACCACTCCGCGAGTTGTGTTCATTGATCTATGTGGTGTTATGGTTATTGGTATGCCACCGAAATCTGAAAGACGGTCTAGCTTTTTAAATTGTTCTTTGTCATGGATTTCGACGAGAAGGTCTCCACTAGCCATTTTGATTACCTTGTATCCTGTGCCAAGAGTTTCGGTAAGACATCTAGAAACTAGGAAAGGAAGGACGGTCCTGGCTTGCTTTTCAGTTTTTTCACAGTGAATGACGTGGAAGTGGGGAAAAGTTTCTATTGGCTGGTTGAAGAAATTTATGTCGTCGGTGCGTACCCGCTTAGGCCGGTACGATCAGACAGAAGAGGGAATGCTCCATGCATGCCGGTCTTAATTTTGTTCAGCAGCGTTGGCGGCCACCCACCACGGAGCCCAACAAGGGGACGCTGCAAGTATGCAGGTGCTGAAAGCTTGCAGACGTCAGCCGTACAACACTGCCATAGCCCAATGCGCCTAGACCAAGGTAGGCTATTTGCACAGGGTTAACCCTTGCCGCCAGGAAAAATGGAAGTAAATAAAAGAGAGTAGAAGACAGGACAGATAGATAGTGAGAGATAAAGACGAAGATGTAGGCAGAGAGAGATAGGAAAAGGCGACTGCCGATTTCCCCTGGGTGGGTCAGCCCAGGGGTGCCGTCTACGTGAAGCCGGGGCCAAAGGGGTGTGTTGCCTCTGCCGGGGGGCCTTAAAGGTCCAATCGCCCAGCGTCAGCTCAACCCCCAGGATCCCCTTTTCCCCGGACACGGCAAAGCCACGCACGGCTAGGCGTGGGAGGGAGCCGAAACCCCCCCGTTAGCTCGGGTCCGTGGTGTCGCTACACACCAAACGCCTACTTGCGCAGGCGCAAGTAGGCGTGTTTTGGTATCTAGATGTTCCTGCAAAAACCCACTTACATGCCACGAAGACGTGATTTGGCGTGATGCGGAATATTATCGATAAACTATTTCTGAAAATACACATTGAAAGTAATAATAATCGTTGGGATTTAGTGGCCCCGGAATGCGGTAGAAGATGGCTCCAAAAATTTCGAACACCTTGTGTTAAACATGCACCTAAAACTAAGTACACAAGTCAAGCATTTCCACCTCCATCGAAAATTCGAAACTGCGGCTGATATTAGCATTCCAAGATCTTCGGGTAAGCAGCACTCGAGCACCATAGCCTCTCTAGAATCTCCCGGCTGCGGCGGCCGCATTTCCGATGAAGGCGACAATGTTGTAGGCCGGTGTGCTCAGATTTGGGTGCATGTTAAAGAACACCAGGTGGTCGAAATTTTCGGAGCCCTCCACTACGGCGTCTTTCACAATCATATGGTGGTTTTGAGACGTTAAACCGCACATATTAATCAACTGATCTCTCTACAACCGAGGCAAGTCAGGTATACAAGCACCTCACGAATTTGCTTATTTAGTGAATCATGGTTGATTGATATGTAGGGTTTAACGCTCAAAACCACTATATGATTATGAAAGACGCCGTAGTGGAGGTCTCCGGATATTTCGACCACCTGGGGTTCTTTAACGTGCACCCAAATCTGAGCAAACAGGCCTACAACATTTCTGCCTCCGTCGGAAATGCAGCCGCCGTAGCCGGGATTTGATCCCGCGACCTACGTGTCAACAGCCGAGTACCTTAGCCACTAGACCACCGTGGTGAGGCCATTTAGTGAATCAAGTAACGCTTCCTCTGGCTGGCCATAAGAAGTAGGCATCATAAATTATAATTGTAGCACAAATTTAAGATCACTCATACAACGTGAAGTGTGCGCCGTAAGCAAGTTAAGCAGGCATAAAATGGGGGGCGTTGGCGCCTACGTGTATGATACTGCATATGACGGATATTTTGAAAGGCCTAAGCACAGCCGTAGAGCCTTCCGCTCTAATAGAACTAGCCGCCGTAGCTTGTAGGCTGGCGCACAGGCGAAAGAGTACAGATCCGAGGTCTAACACCACGCGAGGGTACGTTTTGTCAACAAGCTATAATTCCTTTCTTCTCATTCCAGATACACAGTTATTCAAAATGGGCAAAAGACCCATTTTGTCAAAAAATATACGATGAGGGTGCCAACTGGCACGAAATGACACCAAAGTGTTTTGATGCTACCAATTGCTGGATGTCTTGAAGTTTCTAATTAAGAAACATGCGCTCAGTGTATTTAACATGGGCAAGCAAAAAAGAAAATTTTGAAGCTCCGTTCATCTGAAATGTGTTCTTCAAAAGGCACAGCCACAATCAGCAACGGCAACTTCAAGATTTCTGACCATTTCCTGATTGACAAGCTATGCAAACCAACTTCATATATTTCCAACTTACAGGTCACTGTCCACATATATTATTTGACAAAATATCTGGAATCGCAGTCCTCTTTTTTTTCCAAGTTGAAATCAAAGTGAAAAGTTTTGAACAGCTTTTTTGATGGTGCTCTAAAATTATATTGGTGCCAAGATGGTAAAATTCTTGATCAAGCAAGATCTTGTATTTTCCAAAATACCTTTCCTAAACCTATGTGAATAAAATCTAATTGATCTAGCAATGTACCCTCCAGAAACCCTCATGACCGCCAGAGTCTGCAGTCACGAGGAAGCTGTGATTGTCTCGAAACGCTCACCTGAAATTAGATTTTGCTATGCTTGAATGTCATTTCACATTTAAAAAATCGTGGACACAGACCCACAGGAACGAGGGTAATCAAAGACAGGATAGGTGCCAACCAAGAATTGATCTATTAAAAGGAATATTGAACTCTAGGTAACTTCAAGCACCTGTTGGAGGGTCGCATTGATAATCACCGTAAAAAGTAATATAAAACCTTTAATTATTAGTTGTTTAAAAAGTGCTAATTGCATAGGTCGGCCTAACTTGTGGAGTTCTAAAATTCTCTCATAAAATTTATTTTGAGCTTTGTACTCACTCAGACTCACGAAAAGTTTCCCCAGCCGGCCTCACTCGGACTCACGCGCACAAGAAGTTTCTTCAATCATACTCAGACTCATAAAATTAGTACTCGCTCAGACTCAGCCTCGCGGCTCGAACTTAGTTTGAGTGAACCGACTCATGAGAGAGCTCGCCAACCTATGGCAAATTGTGATGACGTAAATTTAAAGACTGGCCACTGACACGTGTCGCCCTTTATATTCATGCGATGAGCTTTCGAATATTCTATAGCAAGCCGTTTCGACATTTAGCAAGAACCCTGGCAGTGAGGAACTTGCAGTGCGAGAGCAAGTGTAGTCGTAGAACATTGTTGTGCTTATTTTTATGCTATATTCTCCATTACTCAGACATGTAAACATTGACCAGTTTGATTATGTCTCATCAGAGCTAAGGGGTGTATTACAGGTAATAGCTCTCTTTTACAAATCTTCGTAACTGAAGGTCTTACGTCATTTGTTTGCGGTGATCATTTATGTGACGCGCATGCGTTTGAAATTACGCAGGGTGCAACTTTCTTTTCAATAAATCAGTTGACTATAGCCCAAGAAAGTCTTTTAGCTATTCCCCTGCACATCTCCACAAAAAAAGCTGGGTGACGTGTTTCGCCTTGTTTGTAGACAACACCGCGAAGATTTTCTCGGCACAGTGCGGATTGACATCTCAGTCCATGTCTCAGGTTTCATCTTGTCGAAGCAGTATCCGATTCGCGGAAGTCTTGGTGACGAAGAGTTACGTCCAGTCTAATGGTAACATTGAGGTGCGTCGCTGTTCACTGCGGCAACAATGGAAGGGACAAAATCACGTGCGGTGTTCAGCCAGCGGACTTACTAATGTATAAGCTCGTTGAAGAAACAAAAAAACAATCGCAGCATATCCACGAAAAGAATGATGATGAGGGGGGGGGGGGGCAAACATTCAAAGGAATTTATCAGATTGTGAATCATCCGTTGGCCGTGTCCGTCCATCCGTCCATGTCCATGTCCGTCCATCCGTGTGCCTGTCCGTCCATATAGTGAACAATCCAAGTACCGCCACCTCGCATCTTTTGATCATATATTCATCATATAAAACTACCGCCATCCAGCAGACATTCCAAGGACTAAAACAAGAGGTGGCTACCACACAAAGGAAACACATGACCCACACCTTAAGGAGCCTCGCCCCTAAAAAATAGGCATCTACGCAAAGGTGGTGCCTAGGCTGAAGAGAACAAAGTTGGAGGCGTTCGCCCACCTCATTTTCCTCGTTCGACTTCTTTCGGTTTCTCGTACGTAGCAGCACTTTATTATGATTACCTTTTTGCACGCTCATTTATCTGCCTTTAACCAAACTGTCTTTTTCGAAACTTCTTGGTGTACTACGATCACGTGGTCATGGCGTTGACAAAAGAAGCAGGTGATGCTTCTAAGATGGAGCTCTTTGCTCGGCCGAACTTGCGGCCGGAAAACGGAAAGTCAAACTGGAGTGATACACAAGGAATACACTGATAGTGGCGAACCGAGCACCGGCTGTCGATGAACGGATCGCCTCGGGAATCCGCTGTTTTTTTGTACATCCCACATCGAGCTTTCCTGCTTTATCACTGGAGCTCGGACGAACTGCAATAAACTTCAATTTTCGCATTCAGCGCGTATTCTGTAAGTGGTCTCAAAAGCCGAGAAGTTTCCCGAACATTGCGATGCAGCCAAATCCGAGCAGCGTAGCTAGCAGTTATTGTGGGTGAGACCACAATACAGCAAAAGTTGAAGTGGCAGTGCACTACATTAAACGATGATATGCTATGCTTTACCATTGCCTCAAATTTACCTCCTTCACCTGTTCACTTGCCTTTCCACACCATGTGACGCGCTACAATATACATAAGTACGCCCTGCTCATCCTCTCCTGCTACTTTTATGATCCTCGCATCATTCCTCACGCTCATGTTCTTTTCAGACACTAAATGCTTGGCTCTCCTAAGCTAGGAGCTACTAGGTACGTAGCCACTTTCAGTGAGACATACCAACTTTACCACCTCCTTTCTTTTCTCGTTTGACTCCCTTTTCTATCCTACCCCCTTGCTGTGCTGTATGCACGGCTGTGCCAAGAGCTGGTTGGCACGTTATACGCTTTCAGTGACACGTGCACGCAGGGATTCTATGAGCACTTTGAAGTTTGAAGTTTATTTGCAGGAAAAAAAATACAAAAACTTCCCTGCGGGAGGCAAAGACTAAAGGCTAAATAGCCTGACGAGGTCTTGACCTCCTGATACAGTCTGCATCAGTGCCATATTACACATATTCACACATCAGTAACATACATATACAAATAAGTGACATTATACATATCTTATTTAGTTACACAGCTTATTTCTACATGATATACATTCAGAATATGTTTTACATAAACAGGAAACAATTTTGGTATCAAACGATTCTGTTTAAGTATCATTGTTCATAGTAAGAAAAAAATCAACTCAGTATACAAGTATTCCTAAATATAAAAGCCTATGGATCTACTATGTCTTTAGTCAAAAGAAGAAAGGATTTATGATGACATTTAAATTGTTTGGTTTTCAGAGTAAAGTCTATATTCGATTCGTGAAGGTTTAGCAATTGTATGATCTTATAATCAATAGCCTGCTTGCCATAGTTCGTGCGTGTTTTCTTAGTTTTGCGGGTAGAATTTCTGAAGCCATATGTTGTTGATACAGTGCGTGGAAAGGAATCCTGTAGTTTATGTTTGTGGATGTGTTGCATCAGTTTAAGATTATATACTTTCCTAGCAGATAGAATTCCATGTTTAAGAAAAAGCGGCTGAGTGTCTAAGTCCTTGGGGTGACCTTTATATTTTTCTATTACACGGAGCGCGCGCTTTTGCAAGATTAATATTCGATCGTAATTGGTCTTAGTTGTTGTTCCCCATACAAGCATTCCGTATAGAAGTTTGGAGTAAAACATGCTATAATATAATGATTTACATAACCATGAAGGGAGGAGGAAAGCAATTTTACTCAAGCACCCTACAGAACGAGCTAGATCTACCAAGAGACTATTTACGTGCGGTGTCCATGTTAAGTGCTCATGAAACCAGACTCCAAGGAATTTTTGTGTGCTGACTTGTTCGAGTCGCTGATTGTCAAACAAGATTACTATATTATCACTGATGTGCTTGTTAATGGGCCTGAACATAATAAATTTTGTTTTTTGTGTGTTTAATTTTAGTTTGTTTTTTGTTAGCCAGCCTGAAAGTTTCGAGAGATATACATTTGTCGAAGCTTCTACTTCCTGAATGGTGGAGCCTGTGAAAAATATACTTGTGTCGTCAGCGAACATTTTAATTTCGGGTGTATACTGAACCTCTGTAATATCATTTATATATAAAAGGAAAAGCACGGGGCCTAAAATGGACCCCTGCGGAACTCCTTTCTTTACGCTTACATAGTCTGACTTTTTACTGTCTATGCTAACAAATTGTTGTCTGGATGATAAATAGCTTTTAAATAAGTCAGAGACTATTCCACGAATGCCATAGCGGCTTAATTTCAACAGTAAGATATTATGGTCAACAGAATCGAACGCTTTACGCAAGTCAAGGAAGACACCTAACGTGAACATTTTATTTTCAATATTTTCTATTATGCGGCTTTTTACATCAATTAGTGCCTCTTCCGTGGTTTTATTTTTGCGAAAACCATATTGATGCGGTGATAAGATATTGTACTTCTCAAGATATTTCATAAGGCGCGTATTTATACATTTTTCATAAATTTTTGAGAATACAGGTAATACGGATATCGGATGATAGTTTGTTAATTCAGTAGTGTTGCCACCTTTATGAATGGGTGTAACTTTGGCCACCTTAAGTTTTGTTGGAAAGATTCCAATAAGAAAGGAATAATTTACCAGATATGCTAATACGGGGCTAAGTATAGATGCGACAGCCTTAACTGGAGCCACCCTTACGTCATCATAACCACTCGCAACATTTGTCTTTAGTTCTTTTATATATCGGTAGACTTCCTCGGGTAATACTTCGTGTAGTACGAGAGAGTTCATGCAACTACTTGTTTCATCTTCATATTGTGTTGAGTCTTCATCACAAACAGCCACATTTACAAAGTATTGGTTAATTGCGTTCGCCAGTTCCTTACCCTCCAGAATGATATTGTTGACTTTTACTTGTTTAGGTGCATTTGACGTTGCTGTTCTCCCAGTTAAGGAAATAACTTGTTTCCATATTTTTGCCGGTTCTGATTTTATACGTGAGAAGGTGGCTTCATAATAGGCAAGTTTAGCCTTCCTAGTGTCACTATTTAGTTTGTTGCGGAATCGCTTGAATTCACGCAATATTGCAATATCTCTAGTAGCAAGAAACCTGTGAAAAAGCGCGTTTTTCTGCTTGATTCGTTTCAGGAGGTCACTGTTTATCCATGGTTTTCTGTTCTTACCCTTTCGTGTTCTGATCTGTTGTATCGGGAAAGCAATATCGTAGCACTCAAGGAAAATAGCTAGGAAAGTATTATATGCGCTATCTGGATTGCATTGCACATACACAGGTGACCAGTCAGCACGTTCAATTAATTCGGTAAACTTAAGCAGTGATTTGTCATCAATATATCTATACCGCGCGATATTTGGACATTTAATTTTATGCTGCAGGTTTTGTGTAGAAATGTAGATAGGTAGGTGGTCACTTAGGTCTGAGCACAGTATGCCCGAGGTGCAATCGCAGCTATTTAGGCTTGTTATACAGACGTCAAGTGACGTGGAACTATTGTGAGTAATACGGGTTGGATATATAATGGCATTCCGACATCCATATGATGCTACAAGGTTTTTCAAGTCAAGCGCGTACAGCTCTTCACTCATCATATTAATATTTACATCACCCATGATAAAATATGGTTTTTTATCTCATTAAAACAATGCATGAGGTTTTCCATATGACTGAGAAAATGCCTCTTATATCCAGTTGGGGGTCTATACACCACGGCAAGTACAAAAGAATTTGTTTCTATTGCTAGGCACTCTATGTCACCATTACTCACAGAAAGATCATCAAGCATTTGAAAACAATATCGCTGCCGCAGGTATATAGCCAACCCTCCACCTCTTCCTGCGCGATCCAAGCGTGCTATATTATAGTTAGTGAACTGAGGAGACATGTCAGTATTACACAGCCATGTCTCTGTAAACAATATTGCATCGATGTCCACGTGAAGAGAACTCATAAAGACATCAAATGCTTCATGCTTGTTCCTAATACTTCTTATATTTTGATGTAGTATGGTAAAGGAGGCATCATTAATTATTGGTATTGTTGTTTCTATAGTAGACATGGTGAACTCTGGAGATAAGAGTCCTTCCCCTTTCCCCTTTCTTTACTTAATAAGACCTAAATCAATTGGGCTTGTTATCCGGATTACATCTGACGTTTCATCTTTGCGCGCAAGAATTTTTCCTCCACTAGACCATACGAATTTCCATTTTGCAGATTTCTTTTTTGCTATGACTGCGCCAAGAAGCTGCTTGTTCTGTCGCGTCAGGTGCTCGTTAACATAAATAACGCTTTCCGCTCCCTCGTAATCGAGGTGACTAGAAAGGATCCTTTGTTTCTTTGCTTTTGCGAGCACCGCATTACGTTTGTTGCGCGAGACGAGCCGGACAACGATGTTCCGTTCATTCCTTTTTGCCGTCGACACCCTGTGACAGATGTCGATGTCACTGTCAGATATTGGCTCGCCCACAAGCTCACCTATCTTTTTCACGACGATAGTTGAGTCAAGTTCCTCTGGTGCACCCTTTATCTCAAGATTGTTACTTCTTTGATATTGCTCAAGTTCTTCAACTTTCTTTTCAAGCCGATGATTCTCGGCTTTTAGTTTTTCGTTCTGAGAAACCAGTTCTTTTACTTCCGCTCTTAGTGCCCTGATATCGGTTCCTATTTTCTTTACTTCATCGCATGTATCGCAGCAAAATTTCAGGCTTTCTTTTAGTGACCTTATCTCGGCACGTATTTCCCGTTGAAAATCAGAGATTAACGTTGCGATTTCTTTCTTGTCACCCTTACTCATGATAGGAACTTCACTTGACAAGTACAAAGAAAAAAAAATGTTTGTCCGGCAGCAGTGCAAAAAGCAAGGAAAGTAGTCGAGGGATACCTCTTTCTTACCTGCAAAGAATTGCAGATGTATTTTTGCCGTCTGATCGCTTTGTGCACCGCTGCCGGACTGTGTGGGAGACGAGAATCTCAGCGCTTATAAAGCCAGCCGAGGATCAGCTGACAGCCTTCTGCGCCGACTCCGTGTTATCTTGTTCCAGCAATCAGGCCAGCAGCGTCAAGATGCCGGTTCTCGATGCGTTGCGGGCCATACGTCGATGAAGGGTAGTTTTGCCGTAGCGTCCAACCGAAGCGTACACGTGGAAATTTCCTGCAAAGAATTGCAGATGTATTTTTGCCGTCTGATCGCTTTGTGCACCGCTGCCGGACTGTGTGGGAGACGAGAATCTCAGCGCTTATAAAGCCAGCCGAGGATCAGCTGACAGCCTTCTGCGCCGACTCCGTGTTATCTTGTTCCAGCAATCAGGCCAGCAGCGTCAAGATGCCGGTTCTCGATGCGTTGCGGGCCATACGTCGATGAAGGGTAGTTTTGCCGTAGCGTCCAACCGAAGCGTACACGTGGAAATTTCCTGCAAAGAATTGCAGATGTATTTTTGCCGTCTGATCGCTTTGTGCACCGCTGCCGGACTGTGTGGGAGACGAGAATCTCAGCGCTTATAAAGCCAGCCGAGGATCAGCTGACAGCCTTCTGCGCCGACTCCGTGTTATCTTGTTCCAGCAATCAGGCCAGCAGCGTCAAGATGCCGGTTCTCGATGCGTTGCGGGCCATACGTCGATGAAGGGTAGTTTTGCCGTAGCGTCCAACCGAAGCGTACACGTGGAAATTTCCTGCAAAGAATTGCAGATGTATTTTTGCCGTCTGATCGCTTTGTGCACCGCTGCCGGACTGTGTGGGAGACGAGAATCTCAGCGCTTATAAAGCCAGCCGAGGATCAGCTGACAGCCTTCTGCGCCGACTCCGTGTTATCTTGTTCCAGCAATCAGGCCAGCAGCGTCAAGATGCCGGTTCTCGATGCGTTGCGGGCCATACGTCGATGAAGGGTAGTTTTGCCGTAGCGTCCAACCGAAGCGTACACGTGGAAATTTCCTGCAAAGAATTGCAGATGTATTTTTGCCGTCTGATCGCTTTGTGCACCGCTGCCGGACTTCACTGTGGAACCTCACGTTTGAACTGCTCCGCTGATAGAAGTGAATTAATCAAGCATTGTTATTTTCTGGGCTACTTCTCTATACCGTCATTACTTCTTTAGCAGCGTACCATGTATTAGCATAACTGTCCAGGTATGACATCCTTAAACCACAATACGACTTCGATGGACGCCGCAGTAGACGGCTACGGAAATTTCACGCATCTGGGGTTTCCTAACGCGCCTCTAAATAAAGTTTTATGAGCCACCAGCATTTTGCTTCCATCAAAACGTAGCCACCACGGCCGGGGTTCGATGCCGGGAATTTCGGGTCAGCCGTCGAGCGCCATGATCATTCGACCACCATGGAGCTTTCGAAGTACCGTATAGGTGTACACAGTCATGCTGAAAAGTTCTCTTTTTTCAAAATGCAAAGGTCAGGGGTATCTACACGACGGCAGCGTAGCAGCAACTGTAAAGGTAAGGTGCAGCGAACCTGAGCAGAGTGCTCAGGAAATTTGAAAGCTCTTGTTCTCTGCATTTACCCCGGGTAAGAAAAGGTAGTAGCGACCTAACTCAACCCTGTGAGCGGATCACTGTACGATTTAGGTGTTCGACATGAGCAATGTCTCATACGCGACGGCGCAGGTACGGAGACGAAATCAACAGACACGATTACTCCAGCTGGTGATGTGTCTTTGATCACGTGACAAGGGCCGTCATATTTGGGCGGCTGTTTCGAGAAACTGTGTGCAACAGAAGCGACTACTCACCCAGACATTGCTCCGTGAAAAAAAATGTTTCCGCAGATGTGCGACCCGTAATGCCATTTTTGGGCCCATGGGTCAGTCTCGTGTGTGAAGGCCCCTATTTGATCAGTCGAACTGAAGACCCGTGTGTGTGACCTGTATGCGAATATTCAGTGTTCAGCGTACGTCCCTCCCCGAGAGAAACAACACACATGAACTAATCCGGCTAATGCAGTACAATTGTTTTGACCACGTCCGATAGGTCCCTGCTATCCACACAACACGATAAGACAGGTCCCTGTACTGATGCCATTCAGCCAAACCTTGTTACAAGTGCGACGATGGAATAGTAGCACTTCGTTGCGATGACTTATCTAACTCGGTACCCTACAAATATTTTCCCGAGTATTCTGCCGGAAAAAGAAAGACATCCCCGTAACCACAATACAGCCTGTCGAAACAGTTTTTATCGGTAACTTGTTTATAAAGCATTAGTTGATGGTTACTTGCCGTGTTGTTCAAAGTACTGAAACAAATACAATAGTTCGTATGCCAGCCGAATTAGCACAAATGTGAACCCATTTTTTTGTATTCTTCTAGTATAGGGAAAGTATAATTGTTTACGCTTTTTTGTGATGACCTGTCTAAGCATGATTCATTGAAGAAGTGCATTGCAACTGCATGAACACGGTGTAGCTGTGTTGTACGGAAAAATTCTAATGTTTCCATAACTTTGCGTCGCTGCTACATTTTCTGTCCAATTCATTCGGCAGTAGCACCGATGATACAACAGGATAATTTGCGTTATTATTCGTGCTGATAAACAAAAGCAAGCACACCGTCACAGCTAAAGTGCTATTGGTTGAGTTTGTTGATCCGTATGCGAGTAATTCAACTGCGCAGACTGATGCGCCAGTCAAAAAAAGCACCGCGCACAGTACAGTGTAATGAAATACGGACGACACAAAGATTGCGTCTATTCGCTTGTTTTATTGCGCTGTCGCGTTTATGAGTATACGTCAACCGCACAAAATATAGCAATACAGTTAAAACCATAAATAAAATACCATCCGAAGCCAGGCATGGGCGCGTGTATTTTCAACTCAGAGAAGCACTTCTACCTATTTACAGGTTACGCTTTTCAAGAATGGTGGGATACTTCATTCCGAAGCCCTGAAAACGAGCGTATTTAACCTGTAGGGCATTGTAGGAGTAGGGTAATTATTCAGCGGCCCTTAGCAGAAAACTTAATTGGATGTCACCGTGTTCTCACCTTATGAATTATTGCCCGCGCATCACGCGAGACAAATCATATATAGTGTACAGCTACAGAATCTACGAAACTAAGGGAACGGCCACACATTTCCAACTTTATTAGCCACTTCCATTTGTGCCGTGGTTCCCGTAATTATCTTTTACACGCTTTTGAGCCTGTACTCTGGAAGTGTAACTTAGGACAGGAATATACGTCGTGCTCTGCCGGGCTCAGAAGTATCAATCATTCTCGCATGAACGAAAAACCGATCCTCACAAGTTATCTAAGAGGCTACAGAACTTTCCTGGATCCCAATTTGTACCACTACCGTGCCCCAGCTAAAGAAATTGTCCTGGTGACATTTGCGTCATTTTATGACCGCCTCACACAGTAATGAAATTTAACCTTTATTTAGTCATCAAAATTTTAGCTTTTTATTATATTTGAGAGAGAGAGAGAGAGACAGAAAGGAAGAAGGGACGGTGAATGATATTCCATCTTCGCGAAACTTGGGAAGCAATTTCATGCGAAATTAACCAATTTCTCGACGTGGTAATTGCGTTATCACTCACGATTTTTCTCAATGTTCAAGAGACATCCAGTGCATTAATACGAGCGATCATTTATGGTAAAGGCCACCGCATTTTCGGCTGCTTCAACGATGAAAACTGACCTCGCGTGGCGTTTTAAAAAGCAGTAGTTGCACACCGTCTAAATCGTAGTGATGTACACAAGACCTGCTGCTCAACTTTAGATTCACCCTGTACATAAAAAGAATGCCAGTGCATACAAATTTTCAATATTTCTTATAATCAGTAGATAGAAATGTTTTATAAGAGGGAAATTTAAATCAGACTGAATATATTTTATTAAAATGTGGTTTCGATATTGTGTTGTAGAGGAGACAAAATTGGTTGTAGGGCTTCTTAGGGACGCGGTGCAAAGTTGTGGTGCTTTTCAACTTTAGTTGTGTTTGTATTCATACGACTGGCAGATGACAGGGACGCCGGGGGGAAAAATGATCTACTTGACAAGCCGTGCCCTTTATTGAAATTATATAAGCAAAAAACAGATTATTACCAGACATGAAGATATAAAAAGTAACCTTTGAAGCATAATAGGAAGTAGTAAGTGAGAAAACAAAAAAACGAATGAACAACAAAAGTTGCGTGGAGCAGCCGGACACCTTAGTAATGATCTCGCTGCTCGCACGGTATTCGAGCTAGATGGCCGTTTTGCAAGGGAAGGAAAACTAACTAGAAAACTGGACATTCGAGTGCTGCGAGTGCAGCTCCACTCGAGTGTGAGCGTGACGTCACCAATTATTTGTGTATTTGGCAACACGGACTGTACAGCAGTTCCTGAAGCTTTCCGCGTTGAGTCTCTGGTTCACTGAGAACAGTAACGCGCACATAAAGTTTACAAATAATAGGCCATATTGAGCCTTAGAGGACAGCGTCGAAAGGCATGATGAGTCGACGGCGCGAGAACATCAACACATTGTCCCTACTTCTATTCTGTCTTTGCGCGGCTTGAGTCGTCTCAAAGAATACAGGTGTTGTGCTAAACGGACGGGAAAAGTGAAGACCCGACCATACAGCGCCCAGGTTTGTCGGTGGATGTCTTAACATCGATTACGTACTTTTAGTGTCCCACCTATATTCCTCAAATAAGGAACCAACCTGCTCGCCAACATACCCTTTTAAATTGTGTCCTAAATCGATTGTTTTGGGAGGGAATTGGGATAACCTTTGCCTACAAAGTCGTGAATAATCAAGAATCGATGTGTGGTAAGCGAAAGGTGCAGGTGTTTCGTGAAACGTCTATGACGTTGCAAGCAAAATTTGTGGCAGAGCTTTTGTTGTCTAATACGACCCTTCTTGGTGCTTAACATCCTTTACCCCTCAGAGGAAAACGTTCCTTATCTTCAAATTCCTCTTCAAAGCATACTTTTCACGTACAAGCGGCACTTGTCCGCAGTCGAAGCGGCATTCATGCAATGTGAACACTCGCAGCATCGAGTGACCGCCGAGGCAGGTTCGTGGTGTCAGATTGCAAGACTGAGCTTGCTGTACAACGCAAAATTGCTGCACCTTTGCGATGTATATAGCGTATAAATATAGAGAACTTGCATCCTATTTAAAGACAAACGAAACAGCGCGGCTGCCAGTCAGACTTGGTTGCATGTGACGTACTACAACTTGTAAACAACCGCAATAATGCAATATTTTTTTGTGTAAATTGGTAGATGAAGTGAAACATTTGAAAAACGATAAATATGGCCTTTTTGAATTAAGTATTTGGGAACTTCGCTATGTTCGGTAAACCATTCATGTTTTAACTTAATTATGAAGTCAAACGAAGCGCGATAGAAGCGCCAAAGTTAGTCTAATTTAGAGAGCAAACGCTTTCAATTGAGCTTGCTTAAAGCAATTAATTGCGGAAATATTTTGCGTGGCTTCATTATTCAGGTAAAAACAGGCTCATAAGACTACCATTTACTTGTTCTTTGATGATAACCTCTGAAAAATAAGCTCACCGCTCTTTTCCCATGTGCATTCGAAGCTCTTATGCTGTAAGATTGGCGTAAATGTTTTTGCAAACATTTTTTTTTTTGAAGGCGAACAAACCTTCACATATCTAACACTGAAACCATTGTTCTTCGTGTAGTGCCAAGGCCTGCCATAAATTTCATCAAAATCGGAATCTTTCTGAACTTCCGTGGGGTGCGCCTATTTAAACGCCGTGGAAGCCATGGAATTTTTTTCTGGATTCACAATGTATTAGCGTGCCTCAGTAGGTACACGTATTCTTGTCTAAACGCTTAAGCCATGCGGATTGGCCAATTTGCCCTAGTATTGTCTGCGCTGCTTCATTCAGAGATACCGCACAGAATATAAATGTTATAGTCGAAATAGCACAGCGCTGAAGTAGATTTAAGCAGTCTCTCCAATCACCATGAAACGACTGCGCCATCTGCCGCACGGGGCTAGATACTCCGGCACGTCCACCTAGTTCTCTCGCCGTAGCGGCGCGCTGTTTATAGTTGAATTTCAGCTTCTTGCAATGTAAGGCTGTAAAAAATGTTTACAAAATTCAAATACAACTATCTGAAGAAAATATTCAGCATGTTACCAATGTTAGATAAAGCGAAACCTAATGTTTCCGTGAAATACGTATAAACTGAGAAAAGGTGCTTCTCCGAGTTTTCACACACGAAAGACCTTCATAACTTCAACAATTGGTGTGGTTTGATGTACCAAAACCACGGTATTGTCACGAGTAAATTTAAGCTCTGAAGCTCTGTGAAATACAAAGCTCACGAACACGAGTCCTGGAGATGAATAAAAAACCAAAGACGGGGTTCAATTACCCAAATTCTAGCTTTCTGAAATGCAAAGATCGCGAACTCAAAATCCCAGGGGATCAATAAAACACTAACGACAGGTTTCAAACAAAACATCAACGCCAGGATTTAATTAGCAAAGGGCGGTGCGCGCCTTCACCAAGAGGGGGGCACGGCCGCTTCGGCAGCATAATGGGAGAGCCACGGGTGTATGCAATTAGGGATGCGTTAGGCCGCTGCTTCCGTAGATTTACGTCGAGTAAGTTTGGTGGTTCAAGCGCAACGCACAGTCGGTAATGGTCAGGCGCAGTCTAAGACACTGTTCCCGACTCGTGCACGCCTATATACGCTAAAGGAAAGGTCAACGTGCAAGTCAAGACAGATTTAGCTCGCGCAGCGGAACACCACTCCCTCGTCGGCTCCCGGCTCGACTTTTAAAGCCGTTCGGCCGCACGAAACGACGTCACAACGCGTTCCAAGAATGTATGCAACCACCTTTCCTTCCTCCGTGTATGCAACCATGCTTAGACGTGCAACCATGCTTTATTTCTCTTTTTAAAACCTAGGCAGCGCAAACTGCGTCGTGTTTCTTATACAAACATTAGATGGTGCTGTCTGATATGACATTATGATTATGAGAGACGCCATAGTGGAGAGCTCGCGAAATTCAGCCCACTTGGAGGGCTCTAAAGACGCGTTTACGCTAGAGAAACACAACACAACCCCGACTAAGACACGAGGCAGACGCAGACCATTGGCCGACGAGTCAGCCACCGACAGAGTCACCAGACCCCCTGGTCCCACTAGGCCGACGAAAGGAAAAACGCTTCAAAGGGCAGCATGTCGTTATAGTGTAACACGATGACAGACCAAAAACATCAACAAAACGAATCGGCAGCCCAGTCGTCGGGAGATCTGAGGCTGAGCGAAAATTTGATCATGTGTTTGCTTCAAATGACCACGAAGAGATAATCTTGGGGAATATAACAATCCGAAGCTTGCACGGCGTTTGAATAGGCGTCTTGCGCACCCTACGAAAGTATTTTCTTCGCTCCCCTTTTGTGTCTCCGCACCCCCCCCCCTTCCTGGACGCGTAGATCATGGCAGGGTCTGCACCCTGTAGCCGGAGGGGGACAGTGGCAGAGCAGGGAGCATGGCTGAAAATGAGTTTAGGTGGTGCCGCTGCGAGGGCCTCCAGCGAGACTACAGAATCGGCCAACGAAAGGCTGTGAGCAGGACAAGGCGTGGACAGAGTTTTCCGGAGACCATCGGTGCACTGTGTCATTACAGTGTAAATATGACGACGACAAGACAAACGACACTTCTGAAAACAGTCGGCAGACCAAATTCAGTGTCGTGTCTGTCTAGTGTAAACGGGCATTAACGTGCACCTAAAGGGGCACGCGCACTTAGAGCATTTTCGCCTCCACCTAAAATGTGACCCCCTCAGCAGGGATACGATTCCGTTACCGGCGATTAGCAGTCGAGGATCGCAACCACTAGACTACAATGGCGAGCAGACCTTCGTAACTTTACAATACGCCAAATAGGTAGTTACCATCCGTTACAAACTGAACTGTTCATGTTTTGACAGCACAATTTCGATCCCCGTGTGGACAGGTCCTATGTTTGTTCAGAAAGAAATTAAATTCCGTACTGTAGCTTTGAGCTGTCTTCAAGTGCATTGAGATGGTGCGTGCGTCTTTTCGTAAATCAATGAATCAGAAAATATCCACTCCTTAAATACAGAAAGTCGTGCAATATATCTTAAGGGTATCGAAGTGCCTGAGCCGTTGCTGAGACTGTTACGTTTGCGAAAAAAATGAATGGACATTAGCACTTGCTCCTGCAGCGTTCTTATTGAACAGGGCTCAATGGTGGCTCATCTCACAAATGCCTCGCTGTCGAATGTTTTTCTTTCTTCCACCACAGAGCCAAGACGTTTGAAACTGCTTTGGAACAAACACGGGAGACGGGGTCCTGTCTCGTGTGATTGTGATGGTGCATTCGTCACTTCGTTGAGGAGCGTTGTTGCAGACAGGTAATTTACGATGACGCCAACAAAGTTTGCATAAATCCCCGCCCTTGAAATATCACGAAGGATTTTGATTCCTCATGTCATACTTTTTCCCGATTTCAACTAGTACTGATTAAAATATTGATGTAAGTGCAGGACCTAGAAATGATTGCGTGGTTCTATTCCCCACACGATCTTTCACTCTGCTTATGTCGACGATGTATCATGTAAGAGGCAAGTGATATAAGTGTGCCATCTGAGCGATATGTTTCAGCACGGCTGGAACTGCGATAGGTGGCAAACTGAAATGGTGGTAAATGGAGCTTACATAAAGTGGCCGCATGTGCTCTATTCAGACAAAAGAAGTGTGTTGTTATAGCCTGTTATTTACTTTATCGTTAATCTGCGATGACCGATTCGGAGCAGCCAACCGACTGCGCGAGCGAACACCCGTTTATGGTGCACAACGGTCTACCCCAGTCGACCACTTTGTGGAACTTGAGCGTTCGAAGCAAAGAAGGTGTATTCACCGTTCTACTTTTAAAGGACTACGCCGGAGAACCGCGAAGTAAACCACACCATCGAGCAGTTTCTTGTTACATACAAGTGCATATGTCAGCTTATGTGATGAGGAGCCATGTGTCTTACATGACCACCACTGCTGAATATCGCATCGGCAGATTTCTCGAGGCCAGCGTGAAAGGCTGAAACCACATGCGTAACGCGTTCCGGACTACTCGGTGCAGCTTATGAACACTTATAAACGTCCACGCAAAAAGTGAAAAGTAAGAGAATCAACTATTTTCAATGCGGCAGCATAATGTTTGCCATTGGTTCTTTGGCATTTAAAGTTGTCTGTGTGCCATAAAATCGCCCGCCTCTTACATGACGTCCCTAATATGAAAGGTCGTAGTGTTTGTTAGAGCATGGATTCTAAACAGCGCATTACGCGCTGAACAATACCTAAAATTTTGGGGGGTAGCCGGAGAGAATATTCCTTTAAATACTATTCAAGTAAACTAGCTGCCGGTCTATTCCTTTAAATACTATTCAAGTAAACTAGCTGCTGGTCACATTATCAACGGTTACTCATAGCAGCTGCCGAGAGGAAATGACATGAGCGTAATAAATTATTTTCTCTTGCAGCATCAAGGCGTTTAGTAGGTTGTGCTTGGCTGTGCCTCTCTCTCGTGCTTGCCAAGAAAGAGGCAGAGGAAGAGAGAAATAAGCAGTGTTGCACACTGTGTGCTTCTTTGCTGTCCAAGTTGTATTTCCAGCTGCAAAAGACTATTCGAGTTGGATGAAAACCTACCAGCCCGACTCAATTGAGCCTCCATAGGCTTAATTGAGTCGGGCTGGTAGGTTGACTTGACCCACCTTCCCCTTGGTCTGGTGGTCAAGTTGAAGGGCAAGCTTAAAAGCTAAACTTCCGAGTGCGGTCGAGTCCACTGCTTTGTTCGTCGCCAATTCGCAAGCTGCCACCATCGCTCCAAGTTACCATAAGCAAGGCTGATCAGGTTTATCGGAGACTAAAGTGGAAACCCTTTTTTTTTTGGCGCTTCCATACAACACTGGGATATTAAAGAAGATTCGTAACATTAATCAGCTCACAGCAGCTTCGACAAAGCAGCGTTGATGAAATATAATTTTGATCAAAGAAAATAATTTTCCTGAAGCATAGGTGAATTGACCAGTCCATAAAAAGTTAGCTCGTTCGCATCCGTAACTGCATCAGCCAGTCACGTCAAAACGAAAGTGTGGACAAGTTATGCAATGTTATTGGGCCCCTGTTCAGGGCTGGCCTGCTCTGTAATGCTACAGCACAAGGCGCGAAAGTGCTACTTAGGGATCCCGCACCGCAAGAGTCTACAAGAAAAATCGTCAAAGCAAAAATGTTGGAGAAATTTCACTATGCTGTAATATTCCCTCGTAATAACATAATTCAGTGAACACTGTGGTGAAGGAAAACTCCGTCTCAATTGTTGCTTTCCCCAGCATGCAGCCAACAGTGACCACTGTCGAAATTGGGGGGGTGGGGGGTCGCCCCCCCCCTAACGTTTCTCAGTGGCGGGCTTGCGCCCCCTTTGCCTCCCCCCCCCGGCTGGTACACCTATGACTCCATATATACCACAGATCATTACATTACATCTGTGTCTGGCACAAATAGTGGTGGCAAGAACTCACCGCTCCAGTCGCAGTCTCGCAGAGCGAAACGAAAATCACGGACCATGTGAAACGAAATTACCATTAGCGGCGGTTGAGAACAGAGCGAATGAAGCGAACAGGACAATTTTTTTCGCTGCAATCGCGGCATGGGAAACAGCCAGAACGCGCGGCAACGGGTATAGAATCAGACGTCAAGTGGTGATCGTCTCCATAGACGTTCAGAAAGGGTGAAGTGCCTTCCTAGAAACATTGCCGACGACGCAGCCATCGACGTGCGTATAAAGCGAAAGCTGAGAAACAAGCCCTCATACAACTCGGGCCTAGTCCAGAAACAAAACATTCACGCGTGGTTGAAGCACCACGAGACGCACACCGCTACAAATACCTTGATATATAAGAGCTCGCATACCGCTCGCCATTGGCAACTTCAGGCTAGATGCCACCGAAGAGCTATAGGCCGTATACATTTCGCAGACCAGAAAACAAAAATAATAAAGGCAGAACAGAATGCAGAACTCAACACAATTAACAAACCATTTGTGACCAAGAAAATATATATATATATATATATATATATATATATATATATATATATATATTGTAACGAGGAGAAATAAGACACAACGCCTTTGCTGCAGGCCGGCTGTTCTTATTCTGCTTTCTCCTCTTCGTCTTCCCTCTAGCATGCGAGTCTGTGCCAGAGAGAGTTCCAGTTTCGGTTTTCGTCATTACACTCGGCCATGACTGCTAGCATTGTCGTTGGGCCAAACGACAATGTTCTGGTAGGTAAGGCTAGCTGCAGCAGTTGACAGTGCTTCAGGTGGGCGAGGTTGGCTACATCGTCGTGGTCGGTCTCGACCATGGTACAACGTTTCCTGACAACTCGTAGAATGCAGTTCAGGTGGACGGCCCTGACTGTTCCGGCAAGGTCGCAGAGTAACCTGGAAACGCTGGTGCTTGTCCCACCGTCGCTGGTGGACTGAACTGCAGCGGGATGCTCTGCGAGGCAGCCATGATGACGTTTGGGCCATTTCTTGAAATGAGATGGGACGCAGCTCATGGTTGGGCATAAATACCACAGCAGAACTCCCAGACGTAGTCGAGCCGGTGGCTTCTGGCGAACTGTCATGTGCAAACATCGTATGCTGGGAGGAAACAGCCGGAGGGCTGGTCCTCGGCAAGTTCTCGATGGCAGTGGCCTCAGCGTAGCTAGGTATCTGGGCTTTCTCGAAGGAAACGTTCCTTGGTAGCCGAGTGTCTGCGTGGCTGAGCATGATCGTGGTCTGGTAGGGTTCAGTTGTGTCTAATACAATAGGATTGAGTGCCTCGATGTCCTCAGACGACGAGCGCGAGGGCCGTATCTCCGGACGAAGGTCTGGTGGCGGTATTTTCAGGTCGAATACCGATGCAGAGTCCGGGACCTGTAGTGTAGGATTCCAGCCACTTCGGTCAGGGTTAGCAGCAGGGAACTCCTGGCAGCATTCCGTTGACGAGCTGCAACGAACGATTGCAGCCTCGAGGCGGGGCGCTGCCTGGGCTCCATCCTCGGCCTCGGGGGAGATCGAGCTGGACTTGCTGGAGTCACAGGAAATCCGTCCGAAAGCGGCAATCAGGGCTGCACTCCATTCTGCCCAGGACTGCTGCCCGACGCCTTCGTACCTGTGCCATGCTGCGGCAGCATCCCGCAGGCGATCTATGGCCATGTCCCACTTCTGCTCTTCAGTCGTTCCGAGAGCGTTGACGGTTGCCACCCATTCCTCGGCGTCGTCCTGGAAGCCGCGAAATTCCGGTAGCGCGAAGGAAATCGGCGATGGCGGGACGGCGGGCAGAGCTCCGAAATGTGCCCCCGCCAAGCAGTTCACTTGCTCCGATACCTCCGCGAGAGAACGCCGGAGATTGCGACGGTTCTCGGGCGAGCTTACCTCGAAGTTTTGCGCGGCGACCGCAGCCAACATGGCATTGAGTGCGCACAATGTTGGCAAGATGGCAGGACATAGCTTGGAGCTCGACGCTATGAGGGCGTTGGTCGTGACGCGGAGTTGCGCGATGGTATGCTGCAGCTCCGCTGCGCTGTCGTGTGATCCGCACGAAGAGCCAAGGCCCGCCTCTGCGGAGGATACAGTGACTGCGGTACTCGAGGTGGTACAATTCCTGACCAAGGACGCGTGGACGGCGTCCCTTGGAAATCCAGCTGTGGTCGGATTCGTGGACATGGGTTCCAGGGCGCTGGAAGCGTCAACGACGTTCCCAGACAAGCGGAACCCGTGTGATGAGTTGTGACCTGGTACTGTGGCGTAGATGAAGCGGTGTTGCGCCGCCGGGTAGGCCTCGACGCCGTACACGGTGGGTGCTTGAAGCGCCGACAGGTTGCCAGGTATGGAGGAGGCATGTACGCCATCCCTAGGTGAGAGAGGCCCGTGCGCATGGTTGCCGTGACGTGTCGCGCCCCTGGGCAAGTTCCCCGAAACCACAACGGAGGCCTGGACGCCATCCGTCGGTGCTGGGATCGATGCTGGCCGCGACGGACGCCTTGCGGGTTCCATCAGCGAAGAAGCGTGACGGCGTTCCTTATCGTGAACTGGTACCGGGAACGGGTGCTGGAGCCGCCGAGGAGGCCTTGACGCCGTCCTCAAGCGACGCTTACCGCGGCTACACGTCGGCGGGTATCCTGGGTGACGAAGCCGGGACGTAAGACGTCTTCATCCTGTCGACTGCGCCATTGTAACGAGGAGAAATAAGACACAACGCCTTTGCTGCAGGCCGGCTGTTCTTATTCTGCTTTCTCCTCTTCGTCTTCCCTCTAGCATGCGAGTCTGTGCCAGAGAGAGTTCCAGTTTCGGTTTTCGTCATTACAATATATATATATAACACGTGCGTTGTCACGCATTTACATGTGTGAGCGGGCGGGAGATTTAACACGGCAGTGCGCCCCCCACTTGTCAGGATTCACTTCGCGGATTTATTACTCGATTGTTTGCTGTAACGTTTATCCATGGAAGAAGAAATTCGGCCAGAACCATTTGCTTACTCACGATGCCTGTTCATGTGAAGCGCATTGTTATGGGGGAGCCGTCCTTAACGGAACAACTGCCGAGCAGAAAATTGGCCCAACTGAGGGCGTTGAATCTCGCTCTCTTTGCAACGTGTCATATAGCGATGATGCATACACAGGTTGCCGATCGCGCACGCCACAGTTAAAAATTTCAATGGCTGTACAGCATTAGCATTGAAGAAATTTACTAACCCCGAGTGGGCGTGAAAGCAGAAGCCAAGGTAACAGCTTGTCAGTTATACGACATTGCGCTCTCTTTTGATAAGATAGCTTAACTAAACTTGCGAGATTGTGCATAATTTAGGGGAATTTTGAGCGTGAAAAACGACATTCCCAATACTAGATGGCAAGAGCGGCATTGAACTAGCGCCCGTCACATCACCACGTCTTGTGAATGTCGCTCTTTAAACTTAAAAAATCCGACTTTGGTAAGATGCCTGCATCAGCAATATGTATGGTAATAAGACGTTATCCAGAGGTTGTTACAGCATGCAGTTGCCAATGCGAGCTCGATTGTTTCGCAGAGTGCAACAACATCGTAATACCAGCCTCGTTACATACCTGAGCAGTTCGTGCCTCAAACAAAATGACAGGGTCAAAAAAAGTAAAACGAGAATTCAGAACCGCAACTTACCGCTATAGAGGAAGCGGGCGCAGCATCTCCAACACCTTGTAGCATGAAACTACTGACGATGAAGCTATAGCCTACGATTACACAACCACTGCTTTTGCAACTATAGCTGGCTTCCCCATTGAAGATGTTCACTAAGAGCCGAAACACACCGCTACATTTACAGCAAGCTGTTTCACACGACCGCACCCGTCGCATAAGGACGAAAGAAATACCGCCAGTGAATCTCAGCGCATCAGCTATCTGTCCAAGAAAAAGCTGCCACCACATTGACGTCACATTGTAGAGGTTGTCGTTGATTGCATCATCCGAGATGGCGGCGGCGTACTGTGGCTGACCGATGCAGCGATGCGCACACCGGCTATCAAGCCATGGTTTTCGCACACTAGGGAGATAAGGCAGTATTTGCAGTTCGTGCATGCCTTGTACTGCGAGACGTTCATTTTCGATGACATTATTACTTAATCGAAATTTCACGTGTGTGGCCGCCTCATTGCGCGGCATTTCGGCGTGCTGCCAACGCCGCTAGGACGAATGACCAGGGGCTCGATTCTCGCAATGTCCAGTTCGTTGTCCACTTAGACGGATCGTATTCACTTACGCAAAACAAAAAATGGTGACTCGTGATGCCATGGCGCTCTTGACCAAGTTTGCGCACCAAAGCCGCCAGCACATTCCCAGCCTAAAAAGAAATTAAATGGACGAAATTTAAATGATCAGGACTCTTCAACAAACTTGAGAAGTCTGGACGTGCGTATTAACGTGTTGATATGTTTGAAGAGCGACGCAGGGGATGCGTAACCACCTTCCAGTGGCATCAGGTGGGTGGGCGTTAAACCCAATTGATGGGCTAATGTTATTACAACTCATTCACGGCCTCAGAGATGTGCGTCGAAAAGCGGATCTCTAAGGGCAGCATACACTGTGACAAAATGCATTCCGTCTTTTTCGTTTTTGTCGAGAGTTGTGAAAGCTGCGTGGCGCCAAAATGACGTTGCGGAAGAAAGACCCAACAGGTAACGCGCCGCTTGCCAGCTCCAGCCAATCAGTGGAGGCCGAATAGGACATGTCCATCAAGAGGACACCGCGAGAATAGCTCCCCAGTGGTATGACTCATTGACGCCGACGCTTCCCGCGCTTATCTCGCCGAAGTGGCAGAGTCGCCGAATATGATCGTCTCAAGTCTGCGGAACAATTATCACGCTCGGTGCCATTCCACTGGCGCTGTCGTAAAAAGAAGTGACAGATCAGCTGGGAGCCCCGGCAGTGAAATCAGAAGGGTACAGAGCGAGTACCAACCACAAACATCGATTATATGTCACTGCATCGATGTTAGTTGCGTACACTCGCTATTTTCATCACTAAACCCACAAGGGGATAGCGTAAGACGCGACAAACGCTAATGGAAAGCTTTGCGTAGCCTGTTTCACAGCTCAGTATTTTTTGTCACAGGGTAAACAACCAATTCGTAAGGAGAATACAGTGGGAATGTTCTTCCTATGAGAAACAGAATGACAAAAAAGATGCCCATATGAAATGCTGGAGATGTCTGATGTCTGGAAATGTCTGGAAATGCCTGATATGCTACTCTAGGTGTCTAATAGTTATCATTATAGATATCTATTACGGCTCTCTGGAGAATGATAATGGTGGTATGGATACTTCGAGCGTGCAGTTCAGTTGAACCTAACCTTTCCCTTTATTGATACGTGAAAAACTAGTTTAGTAATTTTACTTGTACCAAATAGAGACAGTATAGAAGATAATTAACAAAATCAGTCAGTGACTTGAGTACACAGAGGGATCACGGGTAAATTCTGTACTCAATTATGCGACAGCGAACAGCTTTTGATGCCATGACATCAGGGCTTTGAGAAAGACCAAACGTGCAAACATGACTACAGGAATATCATAACATTTATTTACACTATGCTTTTAAAGATCTTCCGGGCGGTGCCACAAACACAGAATATCTAACATTTTACAAGAAAGGTATCACGAGCCCATGTGGAAAACGTGCACAGTCGCAGAACGGCTATCGTCTTTGACATCAAGGAACGCACTCGACGTCTTCTGTCATTCTTGACGATAGCAAAGCTTACGTCAATTCGCCGAAGAAAGGAAGAGTTCAAAAGCCACAGGAGCAGTGCTGAAAAACAATCGGAAAAATAAAAAATGCTTATTAGAGACCCCCGTTCACCATTCACCCCAAAGTTTTTTCAACTTCTAATACGGCTAAAGTACTAATTAGTGTACATGGTCGCGGAAATGCAAAGGGCAAAGTAAACTGTGAAGGCTATGTTACATCGATTGAAGACTGGTTTCGACTAACAAAGTTAGATAATTTTGTGGCCGACGACAAAATAAAGAAAATAGGTGAGGGCCACTTATTTTTATTGGCAGGTAGCTTTGAACTGAACGTTTACAAATACTCAGTATCCTGTCAATACACAGCCTCAATCACTGTCACCTATGTTCTTCCAAAACAAGTTTTTATCAGGCGTTCTGGTTGAGCAGTCTTTGCGATAAAATCAGCTTAGGCTACGTTATGCTACTCACAACCCTATAAAGCGAACAACTGAGGAACGGGATTGATAAATTGATATGTGGGGTTCAACGTCTCAAATCCTCTATATGATTATTAGAGACGCCATAGTGAAGGGCTCCGGAAGTTTCGACCACCTGGGGTTCTTTAACGTGCAACCAAATCTGAACACACAGGCCTACAACATTTGCGCCTCCATCGGAAATGCAGCCGCCGCAGCCGGGATTGGATCGCACGATCTGCGAGTAAGCAGCCGAGTACCTAAGCCACTAGACCACCGCGGCGGGGCACTGAGGCACGGGATTATAAAGTAAGTTAAATCTAGATTACTGAGCTCGGACTGATGTCAGGAAACAGTCAGCAGTATAAAAAATACGACAGCAGGGCAGTAAAATATAAACCCACTACTACCACACTCATATAAACTGTTAGCCCGCGTGCGTCGTAGAAGTCAAAGGCAAATACATGTATGCGGAAGAATCTCTGTAAAAGTGCATGAGGGTACATTTATGCGCATAAGTTTTGTATTTTGTCGTTTTTTTTCATTTTCCACCTTTCATTATATTGCCTTGTAGCGAACGAATTTTGGTCATATTGCTTCTTGTTTTACATTATTGTTTAACATTCATTATTAGTATTTTGTTATGTCCTACATTGTTTTTGTACATGCTCATGAATATATTGTACACGTATACATTTTATCTGCTGACAATATGCTCCATTTCTTAGCCACTAGTTGTAAGCAGGATGTCAAAAATTACATATTGACAAATATGTACTTAGAGAAAAGAAATCTGGTGAAGAGACACATAGAGCAAAGGAGAAAGACGTGGTATCACTAGGGAAAGGGCGACTGCTTTCTAGCCGTAGTATCCATGGCCTCCATATCCGCCGTATCCGTAGGCAGGCACTGTCTTGCCGTGGGCCGAGTGATAGGGAGCGGCGGCCGGCAGGCTGCTCTTGGTTCCGGGCTCGTTGGTCTTCACCATGGCTCGGAAGCCCCACTTGTCGGCCACGTAGTGCACCTGCCTGTGGCGGCCGTCGATGTCGCCCAGGTAGTACGAGCCGTGCACGGGGCCGTACGCCGCGCCGGTCTCGTGGCGGCCATTGACGGCGCCGTAGCCGTTGACGATGTCGTAGCCGAAGCTGTAGTGGCCGTGGTCCTGCGATGAATAAATAGGGAAATGCGGCACGTTTTCGGCTGATTAATTATTATCACCTCTCGGTGGCACTCATGCAGCGTTAAGCCTTATTACTGACAGTATACAACAGTAGCGACGCTTCCAAGGCCACTTTGCTGTGTTCTCATCGCTGATTGATTTGATTGATTGATATGTGGGGTTTAACGTCCCAAAACCACTATATGATTATGAGAAACGTCGTAGTGGAGGGCTCCGGAAGTTTCGACCACCTGGGGTTCTTTAACGTGCACCCAAATCTGAGTACACGGGCCTACAACATTTCCGCCTCCATCAAAAATGCAGCCGCCGCAGCCGGGATTCGATCCCGCGACCTGCGGGCCAGCAGCCGAGTACCTTAGCCACTAGACCACCGTGGCGGGGCAGTGTGTTCTCATCGCTCCTTTTTCATTCTGCCGATATGACCATTGGAAGCATACCTGCCGATGATATAATGGAGACCTCCTTAACATGTGGAATATGCCCAAGTGCGGTTAATGGTCTGAGTACAACAAAAAGTTTCTACAGAACAAGTATTTCGTGGATTCTGCGTTCCCCGAACACCACTGCCAATGCAGCTTTTTCTGCGGACTCCACTTGGCCTGTGGAGTCCGCAGAAAGAGACATGGATCAGCGATGGTCGATACCAACAAGACCACCATAGACACAACTGACACAGTTTGGCCTCCGTTGTCAAAGTCGCAGCGCCATGCTGATTTACAGCGCACTACGACATTGCCAGAAGACAAACCTATAGCCTAATAGCTCTTCACTCACTGCTCAACACACTTCATGTGTTCGTCGGTAGGCTGAAATCACCGCGCACAGAGGCCGTACAAGTGGTACTGGGCGTTCTACGTACAGTGCTTGCAAGCCTTCAACAGGCGTCGTGAACCGACGACCTACGGTGGAAAGTGATATGCCTGAAGTCTTGCGTCCACTACAATAGAACGCAGCGTCTAGTTTAGGCTCACCTGTTTTCTTCTTTCTTTCTATTTCTCTCTTTTCAACCCTCCATCCCCTTCCCCGGTGTAGGATAGCAAACCGGGCGCTCACCTGGTTGACCTTCCTGCCTTTCGTTCCTCTACCTCCTCCTCCTCTTTTCACCTCTTTCAAAGAATAACGTCTTGATCATGGGTAAGCCAAGGTGTTGAGCAATGTCTCTGAGGATACAGCTTGAGCCAGTACACATGTCCGAAGATGCTGGCTAATGTGTAATGACTAAGGGAGGGCACTCGAAAAGTGACGTATTCAGAAATAGTGCCTGGGCTAGCTCCTTTGCGTTCAGTATTGCGACTAGAAAAAACCATTGAAACATGAACTAACAGGACAGAAATATATAATCTGTCCTATTTGTCCAGGTGTCCCTTTGTTTGCACGTTTTGAATACACAAAGGGTGACACCGTGCCACCCAGATAATCCTACGTAGGGACCATCAAGCCCTAAAACGTTTTAAGCATCAACAACATCCATATAAACCAATGTGAACAGAGGGCGCAAACAAAACAAACACTCATATTAGTCCCTATGGTAGAACGTACCTCAAGGTGTACTACAGGCGTAGAATCGTAGTCTTGACCATAAAACGTGATCACAAAGTAGTTTGAAATTCCCTTCAAAAACTCGCAGATGAGCAACGTTTGGCAACGTCATGATATTGCGGCTGCAAACTAAAGGCAAAAGCTGCAAAATTATGTCGAGTCTGGTTATATAGTACAATACTGGAAATGTTTTCGGAACTGTTCCTTCTTAACGCTGCACTGGCGTATGGATACTCCTGCGAACTGCTGACTAAATAAATTGCACGAGCTGCACCAGCAATACCCACGTTCTGTTTCCTGTACGTCTTGCTGGAACCACCGTGGTGTCCATATCCTCCGTAACCTCCCGCAAGTACCGTGGTCGAGATAACCAGCAGCAGGGTCACCTGCAAAGTAGCATGAAAGCTTTAACTACGCTGGGTTTCATTGACGTTTCCTCAAAAGAACGAGATGCAGCTGGAATGGCTTACGATTTCTAAGTAATGTGACCGTAGTTATATGATCGACTTCCGATATATAGAGCCGGGAATCAAAAGGCAATGTCAGTACACACCTTGTCGATTTTATGCTTGCCATGTGCCGCGACTAAGCCAAAGGCGTGCTGATTCTATAGCTGACCAAGGCGTCAATACTTCAATATGGAAGGGTGTGAGGCGTGCGAAATACATCAACACCCGTACACTTAGATTTATATGTGCGTTAAAGAAACACAGGGGGCCACCATAAATGAGCAGTCTCTCACAACGACGCACCTCGTAACCACGCCTGGAATTTAATCTATCTTTAACAGGCGCTATGGGTAGGGCGTTTTTCGGGGATCTCAGAAGCTACGACATTCGTAACAGCTTCGAAGGCCGTCTGTTCTACGGCGACCCCGGCTTCGTCCGTTGGGCGACCGACTCACCTGAGCAATCATGTCGGCGGTTACGAGTGCACGGTCGGCAGTGAGCCTTGTGGGCGGACGCGGTTCTCTTTTATAGGGCTGTTTTCGAAGTGAGAAACGCATTCTTGTTGTCTCTATTGTTGTTTGACGGGCTCTGCTCAGGGGTGCACAAAATGCTTTCACCTGCTATTACGCGCGGTCAACGAAACGGCGTGTGTCTTTTTTTTTCGAAAAGAAAAAGGTAGGGAAATAGGACCAGTCTTTTTTTTTTTCTTCCGGGTCAATGCAGGGCGCACGGTTTCGAAGAATGTCGTTCTCTATCGACTGGTTGTCAGTTTTCCGCTCAAGAGCTAGAAGACACAAATCTCAGTCTGACTTCGTGAAATCTTAAACTTACCTCGTATACACAGTCAGCGGATGGCAACCTTGCGCCACGCTTACGCTTTAACGTCTTAGTTAATGCGTAATTCATCGCTCAAGTCAAGCTGTAAGTCGCTGTTTTACTGCCAAATGGCTCTCGTTAGTATTTGCGTGGCCACTGGTGCTTTGTGTGATATGCATATATACTTTGAACACGCTGCCACATTCGTGCGACCATGAAAATTGTTATTTCTAGTGAACAAACAAAAACGTTGGAATCCCTGTTTTCTTGGATCAGTCTGTCCAAGGTTGCCGTTACTGTTTCCGTGATGTGACCGTAGTAGTCCTATAATAAACACGCACTCACTGTCTAGGCTTCATTAGGCAATGTTTATTTTCTAAACATACTCGCAATTCTTTCTTTATATCAGGCATGACGTAGGTATCACAATTCTACTATTTGATATGAATTATTGTAAAATGTGGTTATTATTAGCACAGACAATCAAACATGTATTCGACTAAATACCTTTAGTTCGCCAATGATGCTTTAAACAAATCCGATTTCCGTGAACTTAAGAAGTACAGTTATATGTTGTGTACTGTCTTTTTAAAACTGATTATGGAGATGGCATCACTTTCTCGATACGGGTTTCGGCAGCATACGGCAACGTCTATCAGCGTTTAAAGATATTTTTATGGCGCTAACCGTATGTTCAGGTACAGTGAACTAGAAGAGCGGCAATATCGGTATGGGTTGAGTAAGACTTGTTGGGTGAGTTGGTTAACATCAAATGGGTTCATAATAGCACAAACATTGGGAAGAAACGCATGACACACGAGAAAAACTAGCAAAAGCGGGCAGAAAGGTCGGGCGTTGAACCATTACACTTCAACTGTTGATTTGAAAGACCAAGCCACCAGATTACATCTGTGCATGTGTGCATCAATAACAGCAGAAGGTGGTCCCACTCGCATCTCATTCTCGAAAAGTGTAATAGACGTATGCAACTCATATAACTCGTGCCTCACATTTGGCAGAGAGGCAATTATCTGCGATGCACGCACGGGCAAATAGGTATAATCTGTTGGCTTGGTCTGGCTAATAAAAAGTTGAAGTTTAGTGCCGTCCCTTGTTCTCTCTCCTACTTCTTTCCTCGCGTATCTTTCTTTTCTACGTTTTCGCTATCATGTACCCTTTTTTAGGTATGCGCTAGTCTTCAAATGACCTTGGCAGGATTTGAACCCCACATTCACGGTAAGCGGACAGGTCAGGCCACCTCGCTCCTGAACAGCTGGAAGCTAGCAATCCTGTCCAGCAGCTGAAAAAGAGGAAGAAGCCTAGCGTTGTGCTTCGCTGCACCCAGAACTGTCACTACAATCTAGGACAAGGGCGTAGACTTGGCCTTTGACAGCTACTACGCTGCACGATTACTTCGACTTCATTGACCTCCCAGGAGTACAGTGATGAAATGTGATGTTAAAACCGTAATCTCTTGCATGATGGGATTTTCTGCCTTTCGTTTGCTGACGTTGTAATTAGATAAGTACATTCGTACTTTATCGTGTGTGTAGGCCAAATAAAACATCCATAAAGCCAGAAATACCTGCCTCAAATGTCTTTATTTAACATATACTAAGACGCAGCTATTAATATTATATGGTGTTTCCCTTCACGAAGTCTTGATAAAAATTTGCATGAAGCCGTAGTGTATGGCTCCAGAAATATCGGGCATCTGGTGGTCTTTATCGTGCACTGAGGTTTCAAGGGCCTCTACCACTTGCACATGGGCCTTTGCCGCTAGATCCGTGGGCACCAGATCTAGAGTTGCGCCAGTTCTAAATAACATTTTTTAGAGTGGTGATAAAAAGTAGAACAAAGAATCGGCGACCTGGTTGTAAAAACTGTGCGGTACTCAGATAACTTTTTAGTTCTTGTTAAAACTTCTAGCGTGCAAAAAAGAGTACTTGATTCCCTAAAGGTGTTCCGGGAATGTGGCAGGCAGCTCAAATTTACGTGTGATTTGCCTGCTTAGAAAAAGTTATGATTTCTAGATTTAAAATTATTTTTTTTCTGTTGGAGATCCCGTTAGTTAGGGGTATTCCCTTAGAGCTTGTAAGCATTTGCTCACATTTTCATCTGATCACTTGAAAGGGGTAAAAATTCGCATTATTTTTGCATTCATTAAGCTGTCTCTGTTTAAGTCGTGTCCCCACAAAATGCGACAAAGTTTTGCAGAGCGAGTGTCAAGACTAAAAGAATCAGGATACCTTGCTTTGCTTATCACGAGAGCCTCCAAAAAAAATGTGCAAGGACAGTAAAAGCTAGGCCCAAGGAAGCAGTAGATGATAATCTCGCTACCAGGCCAAGGAACGTAGTAGTGATTTCTTATGTGCATAGGTTGTCGCACGAACTGAAGAAAGTGGGAATTAGGTAGCAAGTTGATGTCGTATTCAGCATAGGTCACAAGTTACAGCAGGTATGTCCCGCCTTGCATAGGAAGCTAAACGAAGAAAATGCGAAAAATGGCAAAGTTGTGCGTAAAACACAAGAATAGGTTTGTGGATTGTCGAACTTATGCATTACAAAAACTTCCCGTTTTTGCAATAAGTATTCCATCGAGCAAACTAGTTAGAGCGTAAATAATAAAATCCAGGAGAATGCGCAATAAGTTAAAAATGCCACAGGATCTAATTTAGCCATTCATTGTCAAAAAACTGCGTGTAAGCCATGTTTTCATAGAAGAAAAATCTTGCGTTGTTACAGAGACCAGGGCACACGGGAAATCATGGACGTGTTTTACATGTCGTGACAAGTGTATCAGTCAGCCTTCGTAGGTATTATCATATACAGATGTATCATACCTGCTGATTAGTTTGTGTAACGTTTCACGTCTCATCAGCCACGTAGGCTTTGGTTGGTACTTTCGTCACCTCGTGCATGCACAATGAGTGTTTTGTTTTCTTAGTGTTTTCCAGAAGCTATTTGTCCTGCTTTGTTCTGCAATAAAAACTTTTTGGTGCGAGTCAGTCTTCATTAGGTAGCAACATTTTTCTTTTTTTGCTTTTATTTCTACTGTTTAACTCAGTCCTCACTGTAATCCCTTTGGCTATGAGGGTATCAAAAAAATGAAGATAAAGTGAAATATGTTTTTCTTGCGTATTTAAAGTTCATTCATTCACATGTTCTGATGGAAAAGTTGAATTATCGAGATTTTGCGCCTGTATAAGCACGCCATGTTCTGCAGTGTCCGATATGCTGCCCTCTACAGATTCTTCAACTGCTTGCGCTAGCCGCAGCTGAGTGCGTAACAAGCGTGTGTGTTTTTTGTACTGGGTGACCAGTTTAAACCACGAAGTCATTATTATAATCACATGTTTGGACGCCCTATGGCAATGTGCGCTTGTGTCACGCATTATTAGGGCAATATTTCATGTTGTATTGGAAAGCATGTATACACGTATACAGGAAGCATAAGCCTTACTTTGCGTCTCAAGGCAGAGGAAGTCATTTTCACTGTATTCACAAGCCGACGCGTGGCCACGTGGTAGAACATCCTCTTGCCACTAACGAGCTGGGTTCGATCCCTACTCTCGCCTAGGATTTTCTATGTACATTATTCCCGATTTATCGGTCAAGCATAAGATGATGATTTTTTCCCTCACAACCAACGACGCCGATGCTGGGATTTCTGCGACACGGGCTCTTTAACGCTCTCGCGTTAAAATTTTGTCGGCCCCGGCATGAAACACTTCCGCGTTAAAAAATAAAAAGCGGGCACTGAGGTTGTTTTTTTTTACTTGAGTGATGAAGTGTGATCGTAGTATGAGAAAACTTAATTTTTTTCGTCTTGCTTGTGAAGTTTTAGAGGATGAAGCTTGCCTTCCGTCCAGGGCCCCATTTGCACTGTCTAACCGGCTGTCTTCGTATCAGCATTCGCTGGTCATCCAGGATTGCGCTGGAACAACCGTCTTCCCACCGGGAGGGTAAAAAATTAGTATTCTAGGTAGACTTTCTTGTAGCATGTGCACATCATGCGCATAGTGGTAACAAATTGGAAAAGGAGACAAATATTGATGCTGAGGCACCAGGTTAATCATGAATGTGTGTGTGTGTGTGTGTGTGTGTGTGTGTGTGTGTGTGTGTGTGTGTGTGTGTGTGTGTGTGTGTGTGTGTGTGTGTGTGTGTGTGTGTGTGTGTGTGTGTGTGTGTGTGTGTGTGCGCGCATCACATCGCATCAAATGTCACTAGTCTGTTATAGAAATGACATTGCCTGGCTTTAAAGATGAGCTTTGATCTTCATTTATGACATCATCTTTACGTCAAACTTCGACGACCCTCGAATCATAGCAGTACAGAGGTGGTCATGATAATATATGGTAGCGCAGACAAAGGACACGGACAAGAGAAGGCACATTCAAGACAACACAGCGCTGCGTTGCCTTGAATGTGCTTTCTCTGGTCCATGTCCTTTGTCTGCGCTACGATATATTATCATGCTACCATACCAACGAACCCAAATAGCCACCCTCAGAAGCGGTTAAGTCATCTGAGCTCACACTAAAGCAGAAGATCCCCGTTCAACTAAAGAAGAGGGCCTGTTTTCAATAATTCGTGAGAAAGTTCAGGGTCCCCTCTGATACCCCATCAGACCGTAGAGATCTCTACTTTTTTTCTGCCTGTCACTTACAGACGCTTCGTAAAGAACATTGTTTCACCTTACCTCTGAATTTTCTCGCAGAATCAGGTGTCGAGTTCAAGCCACGCAAATCGCAGCATTTCGAAACTTTGTTAGAAGGGTCAAGTACGCGACAAGCAGCATGTCCGCGTTGCTTATAGAAGAGGATGTGGCGTAAGATTTAGTGAAATGGTGCACCACAACCAAGTGTCTGTCATTCACTCCATACTCCACTTAGTAGAATTAGTAGTAGTAGTAGTAGTAGTAGTAGTAGTAGCAGTAGTAGACTTTTTTTCAGCCACAAACTAAAGGCTGAGTATTTCGACCGCCTGCGCGACTAGTCGGCGCCGATCCAGTGGAGCCAGGTGGTGAAGGGAAAGAAAGGGGGAGGGTAAAAGCTGGATTGCACTCCACTGATTCCGAGCATTTGATAGCGGTAAGTGTAGTGTTAACCGTTCACCGGGGACGCTCACCAAGGCAAAGCCTTAGCGTCTGAGGAGCCTGAAGAAAGACAGCTGGTCCACACTGATCCGAAACAACAACTCCCTTTATTCTACTTAGCCCAAACGCTTCACCGCTAAGAGGGGGCGCCACAAAACACCACAAAAGTAGCGACCTCTACATCTCCCCCCTTTCGGACATTGGGTAGTCACAAGTTCAAGCGGTCTGGTCAAACAATTCGTCGGCCACTACGCGCGTGCACAAACCCTATCACGACCACCACAATCACTATCACCACCATCACCACCGACACAACCTACCGCCTGTGCCGAGTCACTCGTTCCCGTAGCATTTGTAGGACCTCGAGTTGGGTGAGCTACTTGTGGCTGTGGCTTGGTTTCTTCTGATGAAGCTTGGGGAGGTGGCGATGCTGGAATAAAGAGAACACGGTGACACCTGTTGCGCTGCCAGATACCGCCTTGTCCTGTTTCTATTATGTAGCTCCTGTGTCTCTGTGCTGGGCTTAACACAGTTCCTTTTACGTACTCTGGCCGCACCCAGACTTGCTGTCCTACTGGAAGTTGCAATTGATGCCTGGCCCGATGGCGCTGATTGTAGTTCCTCTCCTGCTTTCTTTAATAGGATGCGTTTCTCAACACTACTGTGTCTTTCGATGGCACACTTGGCTGTAGCAATTCTTCCTTCCTGGTGACTTTGGTCTTAAGCCGACAACCCATCAAGAGCTGAGCTGGGCTAAAACCGTTGCCGCCTGGGGTATCCTGGGGTGACGCCTGGGGTGACGCCTGGGGTGACGCCTGTAGCATAGGAGACCCATGTGGGGATCTTTCGCCTTCGTGAAGAGGTTTTTGACCGTGCGGGCCATTCTCTCCACTTCCCCATTAGACTGTGCATTGTGGGGACTGCTTGTTCTGTGGACGAAGCCGTAAGAGGAAGCGAAGGCTGCAAAATCTCGTCACGAGATTGGCGGACCATTGTTAGACCGAATCTCCTCGGGTATCCAATGGTGGGCGAATATGCTCTTCAGCACAACCCCGACAGCTTGCGCGGTTGTGCTCCTCGTGGTTATTACTTCCGCGTACCTTGAGTAGTAACTAACTACCAGGAGGAAAGTTTGTCCATATAAGTGAAATAGGTCCATGCCGAGAAGTTGCCATGGACGATCCAGAAGAGGTGTCGGTATATGTGGCTCAGCAAAATTGACTCGAGTGACAGCGCATGTTTCACAGCTAGTGACCACAGAGGTAATGTCATTAGAGATGCCAGGCCACATACTGAATCATGCACAAGGGCTTTGCTTCTGTTATTGCCTTGATGTCCCTCGTGAAGTAGTGCCAAGATTAAAGACTCAAGTGACGGTGTAATCATCCAACAGACACCTTTCAGCAGTACACTGTCGCAAACAGAAAGGTCATCAATCACCGATGAATACTTGAGATGTGCAACGGCAGCTTATTTTTCCGAGGCCACCTCCGCTGACAAAAGATTAATGTGGTGCATTCGCCATCTGAACTTTGTACTCGACGCAACTCCTGCACGTTTAGTGGCAAAACTTCGAATGTGACAGCCACTGCATCTGCAACATAGTGCTCCATTGCGTCAAGGGATGTGCCGGCCACCGTTTCTGTGGTAAGGAGCTGCACCGCATGCACGGAAGATTCATCCAGATTGTTGATGCGTAAGAGCGTATCAGCTGTACCCAAGAGCTTACCATACACATGAAGTACCTTGAATTTGCAAGGAATTGTTTTGATCTGCAGTCTTTGTATTCTTGGAGGCAACATGTCGAGCTCCATCTACCAAAAAGAGAGACGAGGGGTAAGCGATCTGTCCCAACATTGAGTGAGATACCTTGTACGAATTAATCGAACCTCCAAAGAGCCCAGGTTAAAGCCAAAGCTTCTTTTGAATGCGAAACATTTCTTAGCGAACTTCAGCTACTTTGAGCGTATCTATCTATCTATCTATCTATCTATCTATCTATCTTTCTATCTATCTATCTATCCATCTATCTATCTATCTATTTATCTATCTAGCCGCTTACGAATTTTTTTGCTCTCCTGGCCGTTTCAATGATGACATCAATACCAAAATCGGTATGCCATAACATGACTCTATGAAGAACATATTTGACTAGTCATACCATGAAAATCGTGATATGTATGTCATGAAAATCATGATTTACAATTCATGATCTTGTAGCTCTCGCGGTGGTTTCCTTCACATGACATGTTGCAAAACTGGTACGGTATGACATGACTGCATGGCGAACGCGAGCGACCGACCCTAACGTATAAATAATGACATGCATGTCATCTAGGTCATGAATTATGACTACACGCCACGCTCATGGTGCGCTTGCGGTCGTTTCGCGGGCTTCACATGTACAAAATATGGTATTAAGGGACGTGAATTCGTGACTAAGGTATATGACTGGTGCACACATGATAGTCATCCTTCACACACGCGTCAACGTGCCGTCGGAGTGTATCGGGCCATTTATGATGCGCTTGGGGCTGTTTCGCTAGCTCCACATATGCCAATTTTAGTATCACGTGACGTGAATAGATGACGAAGGTAAATGGCACGTTCAAACATGATAATCATGACAAGGAAGTAATGTACGGCCTAATTCACCTCCGCCTCGTAACGTTGTGCTCATTTTAAAGTAACATATTAACCTTCCTCATCGTGCTTCGCATATCATAGATTCAGACTGTACGTGGGATCTGCCAATTTTAAATGCGAGGCATTTCTCAGTGAACTTCGGCGACTTTGAGCGTAACTATCTAGCCGCCTACGACTTTTAGCTCTTCTGGTCTTTTCGAGAATGGTATCGATACCAAACTTGGTACGGCATCATATGACTGTATGAAGAACAAATTTGAATAGTCCTAACATGAAAATCATCAAATGTATGTCATAAATGTCATGATTTATAATTCATAATCCTGCAGATCTTTTCGCTCACATGCTATGTCGTAACACTGGTATGGTTTGACATGACTGCATGGCGAACGCAAGTGACAGACCCTAACGTAGAAATATTGACATAACTCTGCCACAATCCTCACCCAAAACCCCTAAGTAGCGGAGCAAGTAGCTATAGCTATAGCTATTCTCGACAGCAAACGGGAATTCATCTACAGCGACTCCAGGCCGTCCATCAAAGCCTTCGAACGTGGAGTCATCTCCGACCAGGCGTTACGTATCCTGCGCAAAGTGGACCCGAGTGCCCTGAAGCACCACACTGTCATCTGGTTCCCCGCCCGTGTCGGCCAGGTGCCGGGTGCCCTCTCCAACCTCAACGAGATCGCCCATGATGCAGCGCGCGCACTTGCCGACCGCACCGCCACAGGGCAACCCCATCTTCCTGAGTTAGATACCTATCGTGATGCACCCATTACGTACAATGACATAACAAAGCACCTTTACCTGGAACGCCGCATTTTTTCACCCCCACATCCGAAACTTAACAGACCGTAGGCATTAACCCTACGCCTATTACAGACACACACGCACCCAAACCTTGCCACGCTTCACGTTTATTATCCTCATGCATACCCCAGCGACACATGCCCATCATGTTGACACACAGCGACACTCGCACACATGCTCTAGGAGTGTAGAACAACTCCTCCCGACTCTACCTCAAGCAAGTGGGAGAGGTCCCTAAGGAGCTCACTTCTCACCGACCAGCAATGGGCCGTCCAGCAGGCCCACGAAGCGGCCGCAAGGTACTCCCTGTCGGTCCCTACGTGGGAGACGCCCGCTACGCGCTAAGCGCGTCCTGCAAAACTGAAATAAAGTTTTTTCATTCCATTCCATAGAGCCAGGACCATGTCAAAGATGTTTGGGCGCAGCCATGAGGCTGCGCCCAAACATCTTTGTCGACGCAGCACGCTACCAGGAACGTCACCACTTCGTTGCTGCTGTCGTGGACCACACACAACAGTGCAAAAGCAGTGCGTCAATCATCACACGGAACGCAGAAACGGCAGAGGAAGTGGCTATCGCGATGGCCATAGCCCACACTAACGCCTCATGCGTAATCAGCGACTCGCAGACAGCCGTTCGAAACTACGCCAGCGGCAGAATCTCCCAAGAGGCATTGCGGATTCTTAATACAGGCAAAATTCACGAGGCGGACAAATACGTACACATCTTGTGGTTCCCTGCCCACACACCACTAGGTAACGCGGAGGCCAGTCCGAATGAAGTGGCGCACAACGTGGCTCCAGGTCTTACGTTCCGAGTCACGTCAGACGAAGCGGCCACCCAAACGGACCTTTCTGCGCCGGTGTGGGAATGGGACGATCGGCTCACTAAATTTAATGACATAATTCAACACTATCGACTGCAGAGGCGGGAGTACCCCCCGCCTCACTCCAAGCTAAATCGGTCCCAGTCCGTTCAGTGGCGACAGCTACAAACACGCACATACACGAACCCTGTCATCATGCACCACATATATCCTGACGTCTATAGTTCCAATCTATGCCAGTACTGTACTACCAGAGCCACTCTCGACCATATCCTATGGGAATGTCCAGCATTAGTCAGAAATTCGGGGGTCGCGGCCTCCAATGAAGACCTTCGGGCGCGTTGGCGGACTGCGCTGCTCAGTTCGGGCCTGGACAAACAACTTTGGGCGATCCAGCAAGCCAAGGAAGCTGCCGGGAGACACGGTCTCTCCGTTGGCCCCTAGGTGGGAGCCCATCCCAGCAATCTGCCGGAAATTAATAAAGTCTATCTCTCTCTCCCCATTCCATGTCATCTAGGTCATGAATCATGACTACACGCCACGCTCATGGTGCGCTGGCCGCCGTTTTGCTAGCGTCACATATACCAAATTTAGTATTACAGTATGTGAATGGATGACGAAGGTATATATGTGATTGGTGCAAACATGATAATCATGAGAAGCGTGTCATGTAACAACATGACAACATGCTACGCTCATGATGCGCTCGCGGCCGTTTCGTAGCTTCCAATGTACTAAACTCGGTATTACGCAACGCGAACGGACGAAATAGGCAAATGAAGCATTGAAACATGATAATCACGACATGCGTATTATGTGACAACATGACTACACTCCACACTGATAATGCACTTGGGCCTTTTCGCTAGCTTCACATATGCCAAATTTGGTATTACGTGACGCCAACGGATGACGAAGGTATGTGACAGGTGCAAACATGATAATCATGAGATGCGTGTCATGTGAGAACGTAAATACATGCCACAGTCAAGGCGCCAATACATTTCGACGTAGCGCGGTGCGCGTGCTCGTCGGCGTTCATTTTGTCGCGTCACGCCGGCGTTGCCACACCAGGCGCCGGTACTGCCATATACTCGCGGGCGCGCGCTGCGTTGCGTTCCTTTGACGCATGCGCGTTTCAGCACGTCCGGCGTCCCTCCGTCACGAAAAGAGTGAGACACAGTGTTGTCTGGGTAATGCATCGGCGCGAAGTGCAGCATGTCGCATTACTCCCCAGTAACATGGATAAGCACACGCACGAAAGCAGAAGACAGGCGCGGGCTCGGACGCTTGAGAGGCAACACGGCTCCCGACCTGGTGTATTCTACGTAGATATAGCAGGGCCTTCGCCCACGGGATTTTACACGGCCTCTGTAGTTCACCGGGAAAAGCATGTCAATGGGCTCTCGTTCCGAGCACAAAATCCAGAGCGCGCTGAGGAAGTCGCGATAGCGCTTGCTGCTGCGGCCCCAACTCGAAAGTTATCATCACGGACTCCTGGAAAGCATGTGCTCATTACTTGGTAGGAGAGATATCCCCCCTAGCCAGCCAAATTCTAAAACGAGCTCTCGCTGATCCAGCCCCGAAACGCATCGTATGGGCTCCTGGCCATCAGGGCTTACGAGGTAATGAGGCCGCTGGTGCGGCCGCCCGAGCGCTTACCCACCGGGCTCCTCACCTTGGCTCTTATGACTCGGAGGCCAATACACCGCTGCTGCGGTTCTAAGAAATTCTTACCTATTATCGCGACACTCACCGCCTTTACCCGGCTTCTGCAAAGGGGCTGAGTAAGGCGGAAGAGCGAACTCTAAGGCGCCTGCAGACAGGTACTCTACTCTGTCCTGCAATCCTAAAACATTTCGATGCGAACACAGATGGGCGGTGCCCACACTGTGGGGAGACGTGTGATATCTTCCACATGGTATGGGCATGTCCGAAAAATCCCCACCTACCCCCTTCCCCTACCCCTTCCCGAGAGGCATGGGAGACTGCCCTCCTCAACTGCTCATCACTAGAGTCTCAACGGGCTCTGGTGAGACGGGTGCGAGTAGGGGCCTCGTCATGCGGTGTCCCGGACTAAGGACGCCGACCATGTAGCGGGGTCATGCTTTGGCCCCGTACCTCTCTCTTTTATAATAAATGTTTTTCATCATCATGTCGCATTTCACGCCGGTTGCCGTCGGGGGGTGCCGACGAACGCTGGTCGCACCTGGCGTCAGACCATAGAGTGCTCGCGCATTTTCCTAACGTAGCATCGCTGCTCCCAGCGTGCGCGCGCGTCAGCACTACATTGGTGTACATTGGGCCCTTCATGATGCGCTCGCGGCCGTTTGGCTAGCTCCACATATACCGAATTCGGTGTTACTTGATGTCAATGGATGACGATATACATGACTGGCGCAAACATGATAATCCTGACGCGCGTGTCCCGTAAGAACATGACAACATACCAAGCTAATAGCATGCTCATGGCCGTTTCGCTAGCTCCACATATACTAAATTTGGTATCACGTGATGTGAATAGATGACGAAGATAAACGATACATCTAAACATGATAATGATGACACCGAAGTTATGTACGGCATCATTTACTTCCACCTTTTAACGTTGTACTGATTTTACAGTGACATATCAGCATTTCTCCATTGTGCTTCGCATATCATCAGTTCCCACTGTACGTGGGATCTGCCTTTTTTTCAGTTTGGCTATACCTCTGCTCCTTCTTTGTCATTGCTCTCGTGACAAAAGCGACAGGACGGCATTCGCCTGATGGCTACGTCTGAAGCAACACAGCCCCAAGCCCAAGCGAACTCGCATCAGCTGAGACAGTCGTGGCATGCGACGAATTGTACTTCGCCATACACCTATCGGATGTCAGTATCTCCTTCACTTTGACAAATGCGGCCTCCTGTTCATGCTGCCAAGTTCAGCTTGAATACTTGTTGAAGAGTGTTCGAATTTGAGCCGTTATCTCAGAGATATGTGGCAAGAGCCTGGCCTGATGATTGATCCTCCCGAGAAGACGCCTGACTCTCGCAACGTCTTTTGGAGATTCCAAGGCCTTGATTGCTGCAACTTTGCCTGGGTCCGGCCTGATGCCCTGTGCGGACACGATTACTCCAAGGAATGGTACTTCCGACCAACCAAATAAGCATCTGCTCTTGTTTAGTGTGACCCCTGCCTCGGCAAGACGGGACAGAACCTGCTTCAGTCTGACAACACGTTCCTCTCGAGTGCGTCCGAACACAAGTATGTCGTCAATCATATTTGCAATCACTTTCTGTCCTTCAAAAATTCTGGCCATCTGCTTTTGAAAGTACTCTGGCGCTGAGGTGATGCCAAACGGAAGGCTCCAGAAGCAGTATCAGCCAAATGGAGTTATAAAAGTAGTGAGCTCTTGTGACTCCACAGCGAGTTTCACTTGGTGGAAACTTGCTGTCGCGTCCAGCTTGGAGAAGACCGTTGCGTCTCCAGTCACGTAGTAGCCTTTCTTCTACTTGCGCTAAGAGATAGGCGCAGCGTTTCACCAACCTGCATGATTCCGCATAGTGCACATCACTGTACACGTCGAAGCTCTCGTCTGGCTGCTGTACACGTCAGTGAAAATGCGATGACTCGTAGAGCTCATAACTAGGATGAACGAAGTGCTCAGTAAAACTGTTGACAACAGTCTTGTAGGAAATGAGGGACGCAGCATTTAGGAAGAATGTATCGAGGAACGGACGCACTTCGGGGCCCATGCAATATAAGAGCGAACGCCCCTGTGTTTCTTCCGATGCATTCTTGAGTTCTTAGATGGCAGCGTAGTCCTAAAACCAGCTTTTCTACGTCCGCCAGGTCCCATCGTTGCTGAAGTTGAACGGTTTTGGCGTTTGAAAATTGAAACCCACCCATTTCGGGCTGGACTGCTCGGTAGACTTGCAACGACAATGGCTAAGCGCGATGTCGGGTCTCCATCCCACTTCTGACACCATTTAGTGTAACAGTTCACCAGGGGCGCTAACCGAAGCAAAGCCTAAGCGTCTGAGAAGCCCGAAGAAAGACAGCCGGTCCACACTGAACCGAAACAACAACTCCATTTATTCTTCTTAGCCCAAACTCTTCACCGCTAGGAGGGCGCGCCACAAACCATCACAATAGTAGCGACTTCTACAGAGAGCAGATCTGTGTGTGCAATGCTATTAAAGCAGATCTGGTACAATAAAATAATCATTGGTGACACCGTGTGTCAAGCTGGAAAATCCACAGCCTTCCAGCACATCTTTTCTCAAAAACCGGACAAGTTTCCACCGATATGGACACTGAAAGGTCACAAGCTTGTGGGACTATGCAAGGGATATTACGCGTCTGCAGGACTTAATACCGATGGGTTATATTGTATTGTCTTTTTTACGCCGTATTCGTATGCAGGGCTGAAGCCTGGTGGTAAGTTGGTGGAGTAACTCGAGTATGAAGCTTGCGGTCCTTCTGTGGGTACTGTTGACAGGTGCCCTTTATTCCACCTTGGTAGTGCGTGAACCAGGAGTATAATAAAAAAATACAGCATATCCACGGACTAAATAATTATGACTAGGGCGAAGCGTCCGTCTGTCCGTTCGTGCATCCGTCCGCCTGTCCAACCGTGGGTTGATCTGTTCGTCCGTGCATCTGTCCGTCTGTATGTCCGTCTGCCTAGTGAACACTCCTAGTACCACCATCTCGCACATTTTCGTTAAACATTGATTATATACAAGTACCGCCATCTAGCGGACATTCCAAGAACTAAATGAAAGATGGCGATACCTACTACATACATTGAGGATGCACGACCCATAGCTTAAGGAGCTTCGACATTCCAAGAACTAAACGAGAAGTGGTTTCCTACTACATACATCGAGGACGCATGACCGACGGCTTAAGGAGCTTCGCCCCTAAAAGTCTATCCCCTGTGGCACATACCCGCTCTCTGGCATATGCGCCAGCGGTGGTTACAAACGATAATGGGAGACGAACGGGTGGCGGCATACGGAGCTTCGCCCCTAAAAACACTAGTTGTCATCGCCTACCCAAAACAGCTGTCTCTGCTTCTACCGTATGAGAAACAAACGGACCACGAGAATATTTACACCGACTGCTCAATGACCATTCAAACTTCGTCCGGAGCACTGGTTGTCCCAGTGAGAGGTGTAGCTCTCAGCATTACGACCAAGGACGCAGCACCATCAATGGGCTGCTTCACGCTGCACTTTGTGTTGTCAGTTGGGAATAACCGCAGCGATGGTCACTTTTTATTGATTCCAAAGGAGCCCTACACTCTCCTTTGTCAGTCCTGGGGCATAGACTATACGAATAACTGGTATTCGAGATTAAATATCTCATACATACGTCATTTTAGCAGGGGCACAAGCGACATTTCAATGATTACCAAGTCACTGTGGCGTGACTGGCAATGAGCATACCGATAACGCTGCCCGGCGAGCTATGCAAGGCGACAAGGTAGAGGCTAGACCCCTTTCATGTTCTGATGCTGCTGTCATGCGTAGTTGAGTGGCAATGGGTGTTTCACACTTAGCATAGAATACTTTGACAAGCCAAAATCATCGGCAACGCCTCCTAAATGCACTGCGGCGGTGTCAAATACTGACTAGGCTCCGCCCAAGAGATGCCACTCTGCTGTGCCGCTTATGGCTAAAAGTGGTTTTCACGAAGTCATATTTACTTCAGATAGGGATTGTGGAGAACGTTTTTTTACAGCGAAAGCTGTTATGGGATCAAAACTTGGGTCATGCGTGGCTCCGTAGTTGTCCGCCACCACCTCTGCCGCCCGTAACCATGGAGATCGCACGAAATATAAAAAACTTAGTACCAATGACACAGTGGGGCTTGAACCCGGGTTCGCTAAATGACAGCCCAGTATTCTGCCACTGAGCCACGCCCATGCTTTGGAATTGTACGCAAACTTGCCTCCGGCAGGCTTGCTGTCGGGAAAGAAATTGCGTTAATATGACTAGTAAAGCGTTTTAGAACAGCAAAAAAAAGTAAGAGGCGTCGGACAATGTGAATAGCGTAATGAGTGGGTCATCCAATGCTCCAACCCATTACAACTTGGGCGCACACCTACTTCAAGCATAATCCCTATCGTCGTCAGCCACTGCAAGAACAAACAGCACAAAATTTTTTGCAAGTGTTTAGCAGACAATACGCTTCTCGGAATAATGACGATAACAGCATTGTGGATGCCGGCCTACTACCGAGAAATTATTGTTATTAATGCCGTAATGGGTACCAAGTAAGTGTGCTTGCAGCAGTTACCTAATGAGTGTTTAGAAAAGGCTCCAAAAGGCTTCTCTTCCAGCTTTCGCTATGACTGTGCTGCGCCTTCTGCGTAGGTCTGGAATGTTGTTGTTGTTGTTGTTGTTGCTGTTGTTGTTGTTGTTGTTGTTGTTGTTGTTGTTGTTGTTGTTGTTGTTGTTGTTGTTGTTGTTGTTGTTGTTGTTGTTGTTGTTGTTGTTGTTGTTGTTGTTGTTGTTGTTGCCACGCCTGCAGTACTGAAGAAACTTTCCAACACCTCGTGCAGACCCATATTGAAATTGAAGCTTTGAGGACACACATAAGACATGTGGGCCGGACTCCCCATCACCACCTAGCCTCTCTACCAGCGGATAGACCTCATACTTCCTTTTGTTGAACAATAACTACACATGGTGACTCCCTACCAACTGGTTTTACGCACGCGGCGAGACCTTCCATTCCTCCATGGTGCCTCAAACATGCAGTCATCAACCTGACAATACCAGGCATCCAGAAAAAACGAGATTTCTCAATACCAGTCCTCAAGCAGCTCGCCTTACTTCTGCTGTACGAGAAGTACCAAGACTGCACCCACGTCTACACCGACGGCTCCGTCCTGCCAAACAGCTCAACTGCGGCGGTCGTTATTCCAACGCACGTCCCAATCATCAAATTCAGGACAGCTCATGCAACCACAACAACGGCAGCTGAGCTTACAGCGCTTCGTGCTGCGCTGCGTTTCATTAACGACCAAAGCACGCCACGGTGGACGATTTTCTGCGACTGCAAGGCGGCACTGCAGTCACTTCTGTCAAATCTACGCCGTGGTCCGCACGAGCAGTTGGTATTTGAAACAGCAGAAATGCTACACCATATAACAGAGAAAGGGCACCACGTTATATTTCAGTGGTTGCCAAGCCACTGTGGAATTATCGGTAACGAACGAGCTGATCAAGCTGCCCGTTCAGCCCATACAGAAGACAACAACCAGTCAATACCTTTCTCAAGGACGGATGCTGCTAGGAGGCTCCACATGCTTGCTCACCAACGTTCCATGGCTCTCTGGAATGAGCCTCTCTTTACGCATGCAAGATTACGATCCCTTGGTCCAACGTTAAGCTTACATCTTCCAAAAAAAAATTCGGCGAGGTGACGCTACTGCTCTGTGCAGACTATGGTTGGGAGTCGCGTTTACCCGTGCGTATGCGTTCCGCATAGGGATGGCCGACACCACCGACTGTGCACACTGCGGAGATGAAGAAACAATTCGACATATCCTGTGTGACTGCCAGGAATACAACCTGGAGAGACAACACCTTTCTAATATACTAAACAGGTTAGATGACCAGCCGTTGTCGGAAGAAAGAATACTGCGCCATTGTCATGACTCATCGTCACAAAAGAAAGCCGTGCAAGCGCTACTGGGCTTCTTGCGAACTACTGGCCTGTCGGAACGCCTCTGAGTGGACTGATTTTGTGTGTGCGTGTGTGTCGGTGTTTTTCTCTTATTTATTTTTTAACTGTCTTTCTCTTTCAACACCCTATTCCCCAACCCCAGTGTAGGGTAGCATACCGGATACTAGCATCTGGTTAACCTCCCTGCCTTCATTTTTTTTCTCGTTTCTCTCTCTCTCTTCCAGCATGTCTTCTGCGACTGTCCTCGCTACGCTGTGCAGAGACGATCCCTCTCATGTGATCGCGCTCGTCTTGACAACAAAACGATCACACTAGAAAATATTTTTCAGTGTAATCCTAAAAAATCATCGAGAATTCAAGCAAACAACGCATTGCTAAAATTCCCAAGCACAGCAGACTGGCACGGGCGGCTTTAAACTACGATGCCGTATACCGCCAGTACAGCCGCTCTGCGCTGATACGTAATGTATGTGCGTGTGTGCTTCCCCTATCTTCCGGTCTTTCTTTACTCTCCTTTCTGTCTCCCCGTCCCTTTCACCTGTGTTTGGTATATCAGTTATGCCAAACTAGTTAACATCCCTCTCTCATGGTTTCCTTTCAACGCGTATTTGTATCCCAATATATGCCAGAATAGCTTTATTAGCACAGATGTTAGGAGAAGTTCGTAAATATTTACTTGCGAATTCCACCGTATGCCTAGCACGCGAAACCCGCCTGACCATTAGAAATCATGATGTATGAATAAATAACGGCTACGGCGTTTATAACAAAATAATGAAACTTCACCATTAAGCACTTCTTCGCCACTAAACACGAACCCTCTTTTCCGTGAGCTACAAGTTCTGCACTTGTATCCACGAAGTGGATACAAGTGCAACCACGTATCTGCAACCACGTATCCACGAAGTGGTGATTTTGTGGCAAGAACGACACAAAGAACAGTATGACAGTCTACACGTCCACTGAACCGTGAGGCAATTTGTAAGCGGCCCCCTAGAAGGCAGAGTGTGGGCTTCCTGTCGTTGACCACCTCGCGACTAGCATTCCTAACATTTGCGGTTGCGCTCTGTTTTAAGTGCTGAAGCGGGTTCTCTTCGCGATGGCCATGAACGAGTTTGCTGAACATCGCCGCAAGCTTTAAAGAATGCGCGCTGAAACACACGTGGCACGAGAGAGAAAGGAAGAAAGAAACACCGAACTCAGAAGGGAGTACATTGTACCGGTTCGAATTTGTTGTTTTCTTCGCACCACTTCTTGAATCGCTTCAATGCACAATCTCGTTCAACAATAAGTTCTGCTAGGTTGCCTTCGGAAAGCTGCCGGCTTTAGCGTGATGATAAGTGCGAGTTGTGTGGCATTCGACTTTCTCTCGATGTCCATTGTTGCCTGAAAAGTCAAATCTCGGCAATTTCGTGGAGTAAGGTGGGGGGAAGGGGGATATGGGACTTCGTTGAGCTGCACTCCCGTAGTGGCACAAAGAATACCGGGTTTTTCACATGCTTGGTGTCGTGGGAGAGAACAATAAGGCAGTACACTTAACCCCAAAAATAGTTTTGTTCGGTTCTTTATGTAAGAAAGTGATGAAAATCATAATCTAAGAAAGCAGATGAGCTAGAAACAGTGAGCCAGCACGTACATCACGGCCAGTCGCGATCACTGCAGACTGCATCATGGCAGAAAGTCCGTAGCTAACGTTAGTACGGTCTACAGCCACTGGTGCAAGTACATTATCCTTAAAAAGTACCTTGGTCACCCTTACTTGTGACGAGCTAAACATGTTGTTTTAAGACTTTAGGTTCTCTCTAAATACATTCTTAATGAAAATGCAAGATCACATTCACAGACAGCGCTTGCCTGTGTCGCATCTTTTGTGTATCTCTGTGTCGTACTTCATAATCCCAATCACATCTCAGTAAATATTGTCCGAGTGACAGATAACAGCTTTGCCGTGCAAGGACATTTTATATTGTTCTATAATATTGTTTTATATTATATGTGGTGTCGTACAGCTTGAATGCTGCTGTGTAGGAGAGTACAAAGAGTGAGACAGGCAGATGTGATCCGTGGACATTGTACATTTATTTACACAGCATTCTTGCACAACGAGCGAAGATAGAGCATTTGGGGTAGAGAGAAGCTTTAGGCGAAAACGGAAAACCTGGAGAGATGAGACGTCACAAATAGCAAACAGGTGCAGAAGCAGAAACAGCGTAGATAGGAAGCGAGCACATTTAAGAAAACGTCGTCGTCTTGACATGGGCGAGCGCACGTAAGGTCTTCAGTTCTTTGGGGCTTTCTTACATATTTTTTTGGTTTACATATATGCTGAAGGAACAAGGGTAAGTGAAGAACTATAGCCACAAGCCACAGGAGCTGCACTGAAAGGCAACGTATGAAAGAGTTAATTAGTAAGATGACTTGGGAACAGGCAGTTAACACAACACTATTGAATGCATCGCACACCAAACGATATGCTGTTCGTGAAGCGACACTAAGCTCATTTAAAAACATAAACCAAATGTTGAGACCGTGATTTACGCTGGATTTTAAAAATCCAGGCTGATGGTAATTCGCAGTAGACGACAATCCAAAGTCAAAAGGTAGAGCCGAGGATTTATGAAGGCGTAATACCACTTGTATCGTTCCTTTGCCATTTCTTATAGACGGATGAATAATTTGTCTGATGACCATGATGCACGTATGGTCAGATATCAAAGTTGCTGGATCAGAGCACTGGGAGATTTGGAACAAATTCGTGATTTACAGCACAAGAAGGAGCACACCGGGAAAAATTTATGGCGATAACGCACCCTTCTTTTCCGTACCCTGGTCTTTTTGTGAGCCATAAATTTATATATGAACTGCTACTGGTTGCCGCGAAAGCGACAAGCTGAATGTTTATGTAAAGTAGAGAGCGTAAATACAAGTTTGAGGCTATCATAAGGCTCTTCACACGGAGGCAGGGCTGGTTGCTCGGAATACGAAGAAACTGCTATATTCATAGTACTACTTCTTGAACAACAGCCATCGCTAATTTAACGTTAATTATTTTTTACGCGAATAATATAGAAGTTCTGAGTGAGTGAAGCTACGCATAAGAGGTCACGCTATGCGCACTACGAAATCACAGACATGTAGTGGAGTATCTATGTTTTTTTTTTCTTTACTGAACGATGCGCTGTGGTGGTGAAAAGCCATAAGCCACTCACTGCCTTACATCCAGCTCTCGTGAAAATGTTAGGCTAGTATGAGGGCTGACCTCCCCTATGACCCTCACCTACCAATTGACCTACTATTTCCCTCAGTTAAATGTTCATTGGAGTGTAACGAAGCTATGCAAGACTACCCTTATCTTTGTGTACATGAATTAAGGATACAATGTGCTCTTCCTCTGCCCTGCGGTTCTGTCGTGCCTCGGTGGGCTGGTTACTTTAAACGATATATGTATTAGACTGTATGTCACGCTATCGATACGATGCATATGACCAGTCCTAGCTGGAGCTCGAATGAAATAATTATTTGATTGAATTGTGAGCCTGTAGGTGCATGTCAAGCACAGCTACGTATCACAGCTACGTTTTCTAGCACAGCTACGTATAAGAATAAATGGACACACAGCAAGACTGAATTACTCACGAAAAGGATGGCGCACGAGAGAAGAACATCGGAGGGAGACGTGGAAGCACTAGAAAAACGAGGACAACATCCTAGCCGTAGTATCCATAGCCTCCGTAGCCACCGTATCCTCCGTATCCACCATATCCGCCATATCCACCGTATCCTCGGTATCCTCCGTATCCGCCATATCCACCGTGTCCGTAGGCGGGCACCGTCTTTCCGTGGGCCGAATGATAGGGAGCGGCGGCCGGCAGGCTGCTCTTGGTTCCGGGCTCGTTGGTCTTCACCATGGCTCGGAAGCCCCACTTGTCGGCCACGTAGTGCACCTGCCTGTGGCGGCCGTCGATGTCGCCCAGGTAGTACGAGCCGTGCACGGGACCGTACGCCGCGCCGGTCTCGTGGCGGCCGTTCACGGCGCCGTAGCCGTTGACGATGTCGTAGCCGAAACTGTAGTGGCCGTGGTCCTGAGAATACGAGAGCAGATGAAGAAGTGCAGTGTTTAGTTAGCTTAATCTCACCAACTTTTTTTGTCTATGCGACAATTTCAATTCAGTAATCAAGAATGCGTGCTCTTAGAGCAGGTTGGTGAATACAATTGGAACATTACTGTTGGGAATCGTTGTATTAAGATGGAACATCGAAATAAATGCCCTCGGTGAATATGGCGTAGCGGTGCTCCATTTAGGTTTGTTAGTTTGACCCCCGACCACTGCGACCACTTTCCTATGATTGTAGAATGCAAGAGCGATTGTGTGTCGCTGTTTAGGTGAGCGTTGAAGAGCTTTCTGGGAGTCGAAATTCACCCGGAGCCCTCCGCTATACGCCGTTGTTTTTAGCCAACAGTATGAGAATTCGGCACGCTATAGTACCCACCATTTATTTCTTTATAATATCTTGAAATTAGAGTTCGCTAAAATAGCGGTTGTTCGCGAACTTGTATGTTTTCACACCAAAAATGAGAAACTGTTTAGGTCTGCCAGTGCAAAAACACTCACCGCACTTTTTGGACATTGAAAGTTTGACACAGAAACCTGGACTACGGAAACTCTTCACAAAAGAAGAAGTTGCTATGAACTGCTTGCAAATGACGATAATAATGTGGTGCAATAACTACGCACATTCTGTTTCCTGTACGTTCTGCTGGAACCTCCGTGATGACCGTAGCCGCCGTGTCCTCCCGCCAGAGCCACGGTCGAGACGACCAACAACAGAGTCACCTGCGATGTGTTTCAGTATTGGTAAGTGGCCCAAACGGGCTGATGCCACTTAAGCCCTGGCGCTACTTCCGACTGGAGTCGAATGCCCCTAAACACGCCATGGTATTCAAAGTTATGCTAGCACAGAAAGGTAACAAAAATTACAACGTCCCCATCAATAATGCCGTTTTTCTTTTCGAGGTGGCTTCACACGTCGACAAACAAGAAGGAGCTGGTCTTGAAGTCAACGTCATTATACAACATAGGATCACAGGATTGTATTTTTTGAAGATAGACCGCTAACTGTCAGTCATCGCCGTTATAGAATGAAAATATCGCTTTAAATGTACAACCAGCCCGGCTTACTACGGTTTGATAATCTATCATGCCGGCGTAAGCCTTCAGCCGCACGCGTAAACAGTGATCTCTTAATTGGGCTAAACTTGGCCATTTCAGCCATTACATAAGCCCTAAACTACGAACAATTGCCCTGACGCGTCGTGGTAAAGAAGCTAGGTAAGCAAGCACCCCAGTCCAGGCCGTCAGTAGCTGTGGAAATCTGGTGAGATGGGTGTTTAAGACTAACGGTAAACCAGTGTCGCTTTCGTTGCACTGAAGACTACGCACCGCGTCACCTTAAGTGGTCGGAAACCATGCTGTGCTGGCTACATCGACACCGAGACGATCGCACGGAAAACAGCTTACTTGTCATACCAACATCAAAAAAGTTCAGCGTAGATTAAGGGATGGCGGTGAGATCATTGACAGCGGCCGGCACAAGTCGTGCCGTTTCTTGCACCGGAACTTACCTGAGCGATCATATTCTGGCAGCTATGGGTGCTGAGTCTACACTGACCCTCTCGATGGAGGTTTTCCCCCTTTTATAGAGCCGTTTCGAAGCGCATAACGTGTTTCTGTGCTTTTTTCTTTTGTTGTTACAGGACCCACAAAGCGCTTTCACCTGCTATTACACGAACTCGAAGAAACGGGCGTGCACCTTGCCTTGTTTTCAAAAAAAGAAAGGACCAGTTTGCAGCCGGGTCAGCGGAGCTCACCTATGAGAAAAATGCGGCACCCCCCCCTTCCCCTCCCACTTTCAAACTTCACAGGGCTTTCTACACGTACGCATGTCTCGCGTTTGTTCGAGAGTACGTGTCAACCACGCGAAAGGTGCCACTTGAACGACGACCTTGGCTCTGCAGCGACCGGATCTCAAACTCTCACTCCGAAATAAGAGCCCTCCCTTGCTTCTTGCATAGTCCATGCACCGGTCCTACTCGCGATTCGTGCTCCGTTAATAATAACTCGGCGGCCCACTCAGTGACCACGCTAGCTCCGCACGGATTCCCATCTGTTCTTTTTTGTTGTTGTTGTTGAACACGACGGCGTAGTGGAGGACACTTCGTGCTTTATAGGAAGAACTCACGAGAGGTCATGTTCCACTGTTCTCGAACAGGTAACAAAACGCCGTGACGCCAATATTGGCGTGCAAGTCCAAGACGAGGGTACTCCGCATTTGGGTGCCGAAGCATGCAACCCAATTTCATACTAATTTCCACTCAAATAAATCTTTCGATGCATTTTCTAGCAGAATTCGCACCTTTAGAGTGTGTCTTAGACAAAAAAAAAATTCGACAGAACCCACGTACCTTGGGAATCGATGTTATCTAACGCATGCGGTTAAAAGGTGACAGTGTTGTAATCATTCTTTTTACGGAGCGAAACGTTACAAAGTGGCGCTAAATACATGCACACATTCAGGCATCAGACGTACGTTAAACAGCTGGATATATTTATACAGACAATTGTTTACAGTTACGTAATGATGCCAACAGCAACATAGATATTACCGTCACGAGAAGTGGTAAGTTCATATGATGCACTGTTGCTCGCAAGGATGGTAGCCCTGGACTGCTACATAAATCAACTTCGGCGGATGGTACCTAACTCCAATTGGCGTTAACCCGACCGGACGGCTGTATCATAGGAGTACACATGCAATGTTTATAAAACTGGAAAGGCGACTGTTCAACCACATTTGACATCGCATAAAGATCAGTGTCTGTTTTAAAAGTACAGGTTTTTCCGCTCACTTTAATTCAAGCGCAAGCTAAATTGATCTAGGCACCAGTCAATTTAATACAGCCGCCACTGAAATTATTCCAACCGCCAGCCAATTCAATGCAGACGCGAGCGAATTTAATCTTGACTACATCACAACTTCAAAGTGGCGCAGAATTTTTAGGAACGCGTGGAGTGAACTTTAAGGAAGTATTATCAAGATGTATAGAATAAACAATGAATGAGTCACTAGTAATCAAGTCATTTGACCGAGTCTTAGGTGTCGCGTTCTTGCCTTTTCAAAGGCGTTTCGTTCGATATGCATGACGGCAGGTTAAGACAGTGCGTGTGTGGGTGATATGCGTTATGACGTCACCTGAGTCACTAGTGATCAAGTCATTGGCATGGGCATAAAGTTATTACCGTGTGAACGGCGTTTCCTTTGATATGCATGTCGAAGGTGTGAATTGTGCGCACGCGGGTGATAGGCGTGATGAAGTCGCGCAAGTCACACTGTGTCACTAGTGACTCATTCATTGTTTATTCTACACATATTGATAATAGTTTCGCTTAAATTCACTACAATTTCACTCCACGCATTCCCGAAAATTCTGGGTCGCTTTGAATTCGCGATGTAGTCATTATTAAATTCACTGGTGTCTGGATTAAATCGGCTGGCAGTTGGATTAATTTCAGTGGCACTTGGATTAACGTGACTAGCACTTGGAATAATTTGAGTGGCGGGTGGATTAAAATAACTGGCGCCTAGATTAATTTAGCTGGCGCTTGAATAGAATTGAGCGGGAAAACGTGTAGTTCCGGTACGTGGCGTGGCTCTGTCATAGAATACTTGATAGCCGCTCGGAATGTTGGAGTTTGATTCCTGCCGAGACCCCGACATTAATTCTTTCCATTCGCCGGACCAACGTTGCCAATGTCAGCTTTTTTTCCTAATGCTCATGAGTTAAAATTACGCATGTCTGTTCTCGCCATTCCTGTGCAGTCAATCAAACTGTCAATCACCTGTAGCACATATGCGGCTGCATGCATGTGCGACTCTTTTCGCGAAAAGGGTTTGACGATGTACGAGCGGTGTTGTGACGTTATTCACGTTACTGTCATTGAGTCATATTCGTTAAACCATCTTGCTCCCTTACTAATTTTCGCTTCACCCATGTTAAGAGTGTGATCACGAGAGCACCCAGACCAACGTAGATAGATAGATAGATAGATAGATAGATAGATAGATAGATAGATAGATAGATAGATAGATAGATAGATAGATAGATAGATAGATAGATAGATAGATAGATAGATAGATAGATAGATAGATAGATAGATAGATAGATAGATAGATAGATAGATAGATAGATAGATAGATAGATAGATAGATCGATAGATAGATAGATAGATAGATAGATAGATAGATAGATAGATAGATAGATAGATAGATAGATAGATAGATAGATAGATAGATAGATAGATAGATAGATAGATAGATAGATAGATAGATAGATAGATAGATAGATAGATAGATAGATAGATAGATAGATAGATAGATAGATAGATAGATACTCAAAGTGTGTGCAGTACCCAAAGCAATGCTTCTCGTTTAAGATTCACCCAGCTCTTTGTGGGTGAATTTCATTCAGGCTAGCTCATTTCTGTGCTTTTTTTCTTCATTCTTTGCGGTAGGTTGTATCGCGGCTCTTTATCAAGCTCGCCTTGTTAAGCTTTCAGGCGGTAGTGTAGTTTATTACCATCTTGATAATCTCACTGCATCTACACACAAGTTTACAAAAAAATGGCAGCATATCCACGGAGTGAATGATGGAGAGTGGGGCGAAGCATTCGTCCGTCCATGCGTCCGTCTGTGTGACCGTCCATGCGTCTGTTTGTGCGCCCGTCCCTGCGTTCTTTCGTGCATCCGCCCCTGCGTCCGTTCATGCGTCCATCCATGCATCTGTTTGTGTGTCCGTTCGTTCATCTATTCAACACTCCAAGTCCCACCATCTCGCATCTTTTTATCATATATTCCGCATATAGAAGCACCGCCATCCAGCGGACATTCCAAGGACTAAACGAGAGGTGGCACACGCACACTTTCTTACGGCCTGCGCTTTGGCTCCACTTCCCACCTTTAACCACCTCGAGTTCATGGTATATTCTAGTTCACTGTATTCATGGCACTGCGACCAAACGCTCGCTAAACCTTTCGAAAACCAAGGAGGTTACGCCCAGCGAGTATAACGTAGCAACCTTTCCCTGTCAGATAGGGCTCAATTTACATGCCAATGGCTGCTAATCAGAAATGAGAGACAGGAGAATTCGGCTTTTACTTTCTTACGGCTTGCGCTTCGTATCTACTCATTTTTAACCACCTTGAGTTCATTCATGGGATATACAAGTTCATTGTATTCATGGCACTGCGGCTCAACGCTCGCTAAACCTTTCTAAAGCAAAGGAGGTTACACCCAGCGAGTATAATGTAGCATCCCTTTCTTGTCCGATAGTGCTCAATGTACATGCCAATGGCTGCTAATGGGGATCGCAGCGTGCGCGTTGACTAAAAGCCGAATGCCCATGTCTCTCATTCCCCATTAGCAGCCATTGGCATGTACATTGAGCACTATTTTTTATTGTTAAACAACGCACAGAAGAAATCTCTCACTGGCACCACCTTGGAGGTCAAGTGTTATACCTATTTCGGGTATGTGCCACTGGTGGTTACATACGAGGGACGCCCAAGCCACGCCATAAGGAGCGTCTTAGCGTCTCACGTCGTTGTTAGCGTCTCACGGCGTCTCTGGGCTGGCGGACGCCCGTCATGGCAAGCCAGCCCCCCAAGAAGGCGCTAGCCTTCGACGTAGTCGTCCCCGAGGGGACTAGTCCCGAAGACGTCGTTGACGCGACGTCTTCAATAGTAGGAATCGAAAAAGTATACTGCGTTCAGCACTTTGGAGGCCGGAACTACCAAGTTACCGTCAACAGTGAGGCCGCACTGGCCCAAATCGTAGACGCGTCGCACCTCATCATCCGAGGAGAGCGCGTCACCATCGTACCCCTGGGACCCCAAGTGACCGTCCTGTTCCTGCCGTGCCGCGTACCCAGCGAAGTCCTCGCACAAGCACTCTCTCCCTACGGGAAGGTGCTGCACATCACCAGAGGACTCATGGGATCGCGCCCAACCGTGACCACTGGGACGCGATACGTCCGCATGGAAATGAAGGCTTCGTCACCGGTGCCCAACTACCTCAAGGTCGCGGGCCATCGAGTAACCTGTGACTATAAAGGCATCCAGCGAGTGTGCCGTCGATGTGGAGACAGTGGGCACTTCCGCATGAACTGCACAGCTCCGTTTTGTGGAAGGTGCGGCGTTTATGGCCACGACGGGAAAGGCTGCTCGCTGCCGTGTCGCCGCTGTGGGGACCCGCATGCCACCGTGGCCTGCCCCATCAGGCCATCGTATTCCGAGGCGGCATCCAAGGATTTCCCTCCACTTCAACCAGGAACGCCATCTAAGAACAAGTGCGACGATTCGTCAACGCGAGCCGTGGTAACCGACCATGACCAAGGTGTGCCAATCGCGACGCTGCACCAGACGCCCACTGCGTCCCCAACGATTCCGGGCCTGGTACTCCCTCCAGGTACTGAAAACTTAAGTTCCCCGCGTCCCGTGGCCATTTCTGAGGAATCGCAGGCCAAGCCCTCGTCAGACGAAGCGCCTCGTGAGGACGGCGTCTCGGATGGGAATATTGCATCTGAGGCTCCTCGCGTTGCTGCTCTGTCGACAAGTTCAGGTGTCATCGAGGAGTCTACATCTCAAGACGACGACGCCTGCATTAACGAGGACTCCAACAGCACCGCGAGTGAGGCGCCCCTACAAATTGACGAAGACACCAGCCCCAGTGACTTAAGCCAGGACAGTGGAGACGTCTTTGTACCATCCTCGCTCAAAAACCCGGACACCAAACGCCACCGGATAACTACTCGTGACTTAGAAGCCCCCACCAGAGACAGAAGTCCCCTGCGGACTTCGACGCGATCCCGGAGGCCCCGAGCCTCCGGTGGATCGCCTGGCCGGAAAAAATGACTCAGCCACTTGCGGGGCATTGGCTCCCGCACCTGATAAAGGTACCCCTGCATTTGCGTGATTCTATACTATGTTTTCATTTTCCCCATGGCTCTTACTCTAAAAGTTATTACTTCTAACGTTCAAGGTTTCCGAAATCCACAAAAACAGGCTGAGGTATTGGCTTTTGCACGTTCAGTGCACTGTGATTTGCTGTTCCTGCAAGAAACAAATTTTTTCAAGCTTTCTGATGTACTCGCTTTCAAGCGCGCGTTCAATTTTGATTGTTTCTTTTCGTACGCCAGCACGCATTCGACTGGCGTCGGAGTCGTTATTTTTAACCGAGGTCTGTTACGTGACCATCATGTTTCCTTCGATGCCTTCGGACGCGTGCTGGCGTTCGACTGCACCTTTTTTTTTCGTTAAGAATAAGATTTGTTGCCGTGTATGCACCAGCGGCACGCGAGAACTCAAACGCGTTCTTCCAATCTCTTGATGCGTTCCTTTTAAATTCCCGACATGTGATACTTTTAGGGGATTTCAATTGTGTCCTAGACTCACGCGCAGACGTTCGAGGTCCGGGTCGCGGCCGGTCAAACTGGAATGCCAGAGAACTCGAACGTCTAGTGCAGCAATTGGCATTGAGTGACATTCATCAAATTGTGCATGGCAGTAATTATGCCTATACTTGGCGTCGAGCAGCGTCGAGCAGCCGAATTGATCGCGTGTATGCACCCCTAGTCTCATTACCTACGTTCACGACACCGGGGTAATGTCATTGCCACCGACACCGGTGTACATTAGCGACCATCGGCCGGTTATGTTATCTCTCCGCCTGCCAGCGGGGACGCCAACGGTTCACAGACCATGGCGTCTCGATTGCCGCGTCCTCCAGGACTCCCAGGCTACGGAGAAATTATCCCGAGCGTTACGCGCATCGCTTATTGGGGCCGATGTAGCTGATTGGGATCGCCTCAAAGAACAGTGGCGGCATCATTGCAGTGCGTCGGGCAGAGGACTTTGCACCCGTATGTCGAAAGATGCGTCATTGTTAATCCAGAAGATACGCATTGCCAATCGAGATCCCAGTCCTTCCACTGTAATGCGGGCATGGCAAGAGGAGCTCGTTGAACGGTACCAGCGTATTATGCGGGCTTCTTCACTCTCGGCTGCAGCTTGGCGCTGTAGACGTGCGCCCTGTGCGCACCCTGAGGTGCTAAGGTATGCACGCAGAGCTCTGCTTCGTCCTCCAGGCTCGCCTGCCCACTCGCTGAACTCCATCACCCCAGCTGCTGCGGGTACGCGCGACTTTCAGGAATTCACTCAACACTTTGAGTCAATAGCTAAATCTGGTGCTAATGTCTGTTACCCAGGATCCGTTTCTTCGCATCCTCTACTAACAGATTTACCTCATGATTCCAACATGTCAAATGACGTCCTCTTATCACCGCCATCTGATGACGAAATCAAAGGCGCATTAGACGCAATGAAAAAGGGATCGGCCCCAGGGCCTGACGGACTCCCTGCAGAGTTTTATGTACAGTTCTGGCCTATCATTGGTCCAACTATGTCACGCCTCATTCGCAAGTGTTTCCAAGATATTACGCTTCCAACTTCTTTCCACAAAGGCCGTATAACACTAGTTCCCAAGAAAGACCCAATGTCTACGCGACCAGAAGATTGGCGCCCTATTACCCTGCTCAATGTAGATTACAAGCTCTTGGCTAACATTTTGGTGCGCCGAATCAGTCCATTTCTTGCAACATTAATCGCTCCCCACCAGGTCTGTTCTGTTCCGGGCCGAGAAATACACACCCATACGTGGTTAACGCGTGACATCATTCAATACACCATTAGCCGATGTGCGCAAGGACTGTTGGTTTCATTAGATCAAGAGAAAGCTTTTGATTTCATAGAACATGGCTACATACTAAATGTCTTACATGCATACGGATTCCCGGATAAGTTCATTGACCTTATCAACGCGATGTACACTAATTTAGAAAGTACCCTTTACTTAGATTGCCGTGAGAGTCACGCATTTAGAGTCATGCGTGGGGTCCGTCAAGGGTGTCTCCTCTCCCCAGTGTTATTTATCCTTGCATTAGAGCCCTTCTTAAGGGCCGTTGAACATCACCCGCAGATTCGTGGCTTACCTCTACCCGGTAACACTCAAGTAAAAGTCGCTGCATATGCAGATGATATCACTCTATATGTACATAATGAACAGTCGCTGCAGCATGCTCTTGATAAATTCCATGATTTCGGTATTATCTCCGGTGCAAGGTTAAACTTTTCTAAAGGCCAGTATTTTTTCATTGGCAACCCCAGCGGTCGCATCAACATCACGTCGCCTTTACAGTGGTCTCCTGAGATTTCAATACTCGGAGTTACTTTCACTGTATTTGGTATACAGGATAGCATCTGGTCATCCGTTGTACAAACTCTTCTAAATGATATCAAAGCAGCCAGGTACTTCCAATTCCCCCTCTTGGAACGCCGATACTTAACTCAAACGGTGTACCTAGGAAAATTTTGGTACCTTTGCCATTGTGTTAAACCACCGCTCCACGTCTGCAGGAAAGTGCAAAGCTGCATCAGTTCATTTTTTTGGTCTGGTGGCACAGAATTGTTAACGCGTCCAGCGTTAGCTCAACCGCGAGATCAAGGCGGTTTTGCATTCCCCGACGTTTCCGTCACGGCTTCTACATTGTGCCTCCGCACTCTATTGCGAATACTAAGCAATGATGACATGCCCGCTCAGACACTGGCTCGTTACCATCTGGGGCCATCACTACGTGTCTTCTTGCCGGATAGCCAAATAAACAAAGGTCCCCAATCAACTGAATTACCATCTTTGTATCGAGCCCTTCTGGCATTTCACCGACGTTTGGAAGCTATGTGCCCAGCGATAGAGGTGGCCGATTCTAAAGTGGTGGACACAATGGCCGCCCTCCTACGGCCCTTGGTGCTCCAGCATCGTCAATCTGTATTGAACCGCGCTTGGAAACCAATAACTGCCGCAGTGTTGCCAGGGCATCTCAGAGACTTTGTCTGGTGGTTGGGCTGGAGCTTGCTTCCCACGCGATATCGGTTGCAGTGGTGGCAGGTGGTTCGCATTTCCACTTGCCCCAACTGCGTTATGGTAGAGACCAATCGACATGCGACGATTGAATGTGGGGTCTCCCACCTTTTTTGGCGTGCAGTCCAAGCTGGTTTTCGGGGAGACGGTGTGCAAACATTCATGACCAGCGGCCTATTCCCGCGTAGGCGCTTCTCGGCTATTTTAATAGTTGCGGGGCTGTTCAGCCTTTGGCGAAACCGATGCGAAGCTGTGTCTGTGAACCGCCATTAGCGTGCTTTGTGGCCGATACTGGGCCGAATCAGACGAGAGATCCTCGTGTTCCTCTCCGAGGAGCTTTTTTTCCTCGGGGAGCAAGAGTTTCTGCGGCATTGGTCGTGCCCTTTCGTCAAGGTGGAACACGAAAGGATACAGCTAATTTTTCGACCAACTTGGTGCTAAGCAGCGCCCGTTGAGTTGTTATATATGATTTCATTTGTTACAAATTGTGTTTCATTTGGATCTATTGTATCGTTATACCCTTGTATCGTGATATCACATTGAATATTTGTGTACATGTATGCCAACATAATCATGTATGTTAGAGCAAATGTCTTCACTGTAACGTAGTGATGTTAGTCATGAAATATCGATGTGCAGAAGTGTATGTGCCCTGGTACTGGAATGGTATGAAGCCTTTGTGTTCTGTACATGCTGTAAATAAACTTTTTCTAAACAAGGGGCTTCGCTCCTAAAATGTCTTCGCTCAAGACGCTCCGATAAGTTATATCAGAATTCCAAAAATAAGTTCCTTGGCCAAACGCTTATGAACTTCCTTGAAAGTTCGCCATCCGAATTCTGGCGTTAAATCAGTGACAGAAAGGAAAGAATGGAGCAGATCGAACATGAGGGTTATATCCTGACAAATGTTGAAGACTTAGCAGATACTTTTAATCGATTCTTTCAGTCCGTTTTCACAATAGACCAGGGTGATAAGATAAGGGCATCTATCAATAACAGTGCAACAACCGCAATGAAACATGTTATTATCAACCGCGAAGGTGTTTTTCAGTTACTGCTTGAGCTAGATGCGAAGAAAGGAAGTGGTCCGGATAACCTACCAACAGAGTTTCTCAAGAGATACGCAGAATGGGTCTCGTTTTATTTAGAAATAATATTTGTGAAATCAGTTGAGACGCGATCACTTCCACAAGACTGGCGCAATGCAGTTGTAATTCCGATTTTTAAAAACGATAACCGCTCGTTAGTAAACAATTACCGGCCTGTATCCTTGACGTCGGTTTGATGTAAGGTTCTGGAACGTGTATTATCCAAACATATTCTTAGTTTTCTTGATTCTAACCAGTTACTTTGCGCAAGCCAACATGGATTTTGGCATGGTCTTTCTACCGCGACACAATCAGCTGAAACGCTCCATGATTTCAATAAAAACAGCGATGCCCTTCTGCAGACTGATGTAAATGTGTCGATTTTAGGAAAGCCTTTGATAAGGTCTCTCATCGTAAATTACTTTTCAAGCTTGAAAGATCAGGAATAAGCGAATAAGTATTAAAATGAATAGAGGCCGATTTATCCGCACGTCAACAGGCTGTAAAAATTGAAAACTACACTTCAAGACCACTGGCCGTGTACTCGGGCGTTCCCCAAGGATCTGTTTTAGGACCAATTTTTTTTCTAATATTTGTTAATGATCTATGTTCAATAGTTGAGGCTCCCATTAAAATGAAACTTTTTGCAGATGACTGCTTGATTTATTCCCCAGTTTCTCGCCAAGGTGACCAAATTAATCTGAACAGGTGCTTACAGGCATTAGATCAGTGGTGTATAATATGGGACATGGAAATAAACTATAGCAAGACGACATATACACAAATTCACTCTAGTGGGCGGGAACTGTCATTCATGTCTCACATCGGAAGTCACCCTTTAAATAATGCCGATTGTTTCAAATACCTAGGAGTTAGTATTATGCACACATTGAAATGGCACTCGCATATCGATAACATCTGTTCTAAGGCATACAAAAAACTGTACTTCCTAAAAAAACTGGAACAGGCCACACCAGATGTAAAAAAACTGCTTACAAAACATTCATACGTCCTGTCTTAGAGTACGCTAATATTGTATGGTCGCCTCATTAGAAGGTGTTGTGGACAAAAATTGAAAGAATACAAAAATTAGCAGTCCGTTTTATATGCGGTAGATACCAACGCACACACTCTGTCACAGCTTTGTTAAAATCCTGTGAGTTCGAGTCTTTGGAATATCGCATGCGAAAACATCGCCTCAAATTTATTTTTAAGATTATAAGCGGGCCAACAAAGATAAATAAGGATTTATATATTCAGCCCCCTGGAAGGCGATGTGATCGTCTTAATAATAGTAGAGCAATTCAACCTTATTTCACACGCACGAATGCTTTCCACCACTCCTTTTTCCCAGACACAATAGATATGTGGAATATTTTACCCAATGCGGTTGTGCAACAAACAACATCAATGGATTTTGAACATGCATTGGACGGTTTTCTTTGTAGCGATGCGTGCTAAATTTTGTTGTCAGCATTTATTCGTTGATTTTTATGTGTGTAGTCACTGTTGTCTGTTTCTACTTTTTTTAAGTGTTGGTTATTCATCTCGTATTTATATGTGCCTTTGAATTTTTCTTTTTTGTGCGAACGTTATGTACTTTGTGACACCCTCTTTGTAATGGCCCCAAGCACTAGGTTGACAGTATCAAATAAATGAATAAATAAATAAATTAATTAATAAAACTGCTCTTTATTTTACATTATGTCCGAAGTTGTGAGGGGTTAGAATGGCTCGCACCTTTAATAATCACAAAGTATCACGTGACATTGACGTCACTATAGTAATGCGCTCGTCTTCTACTCAGGTAACTGTAGTCTTCCTCCCTAAATATTTATATCAGCTCGTAAATGGTCATTATAACATCAACACTTCCAATTATTTTTTTTACTCAACCGGTAATGAAACAAGGCAAGTTCATGCTTAACCATAGTTCCCTTACCACGAGAAATAACTGTTTTAAATATTCCTTCTTTCCCCGGACTATATCGAACTGGAATAATCTTAATACCAATATAGTTTCTCAAAAGTATTTGGAGATGTTTGAAAAACACCTGAATATGTTTTGAATGTCTCTGTTGCATTTTATTCGTTCGTTAACAATGTTTTTTTTTCTTTTTCATTTTTACAAATGTTTGAAAGAAGCCTGGAATTTGTGAGTGCTAAAATTGTTTGTATGTTTTTATGTGTAACCATTGATTGATATGTGGGGCTTAACGTACCAAAACCACCATATGATTATGAGAGACGCCGTAGTGGAGGGCTCCAGAAATTTCGACCACCTGGGGTTCATTAACGTGCACCCAAATCTGAGCACACGAGCCCAAAGCATTTTCACTTCCATCAAAAATGCAGTCGCTGCAGCCGGGATTCGTCCCCGCGACCTGCGGGTTGGCAGCCGAGTACCTTAGCCACTAAATGACCACGGCGAGGCACACAACAACAACGCAGATTATCGTTGTATGCATGCTTAGGAAACTCACAAAAGACATTCATTTTCAACTTCATCCAGAACTTGCACCTTCGTCCAGCTAATTATGAATTAAAACATTGAATGGAAAGCTAAATAACGTTCTACCAGGTGTCACACAGGTACATAATGTGTGAAAGCACCGAATCGAGTCACAGGAAAATTGGGATCAACTTCAAACTGCATTACAATCACGAGTTTCGACAATGTGATCATTAACACCAGTGAACCTACCACTATCTAATAAGTACACTTTAAAATAGGCATAAGAAACAGGTTCTTAGAGGATGTCCGCATGTCTGGCATTACTTATATTTCATTTCATTTCATTTATTTCATTTATTCAACCTTAAGGGCCCGAAGGCATTACATAATGGGGGATCGCTCATCCAGGTTGTAAGCTTCTAAGCAATGTAACAATATGAGGGTACACACTGATTACAATGAATAAACAAATAAAGAACACAAGCTGAAATAACACGCATTACAAAACATTAAAAAAATATGATAGGCGATAAATGGGGAGCGCGCAAGCATGCAGTATGTATACATCGTACACTAGATTTCCCTCTGGTACGTGAAAATTCACAAGACATGCGATTCTAGAAGTAATGTCTGTGGACTAGCAAGAACATAGTAGGACGACTTACAGCCTCACTCATCTTTGTGGAAACATTTTTTTTAAATTACTAATCAATATTAATCAACGTAAACGATAGCAAAACACTAGTTACCGCACACTGGTGTAAAGTAGACGCACAAGGCCAAGCGTGGTGTTTAAACTGCAGCAAAATCGTGCACATACAGTAACGTCCTAAATGTTGCCGTCATACCTGCGGTACCCACAAACATGCTCTCCTGATCAAGTCAACAAATTACCGTGACGCTGAGAGCTACACACACACCTGGCGGTCAGGGGAAAAAACAGTCTTGTAGGATGCCATGTTGCACAGCGACCAATGAACTAAAGTACATGTCTGAAGCATTGCCGTTGAGGCGATGACACATGAGCAAAATCATGGCTCATCGTCCGACGTGTGGCCATGACCTTTACACAATTTTAACATTGCGATTTCCAAGAAACACGCGACCACGACGAAAGAGACGAGCCCAGCCTGTCTTGTTGCTTGCCCTGCCAACTGCAGAGAGCGCGCCCCTATGGTTACCAAAAGACATACAAAAATTGCAAAGAAGAGTTAACTTGAAGCAATATTTCAGTTTTATACTATCAGTTACGATAATACATGAATAATTAGGCACCATTCACGAAATGGGTGTGAACGGATGTTTTTATCGCAACAAGGGTCGTTTTAAGGTGCCGTAGTTTTCCGTCAGCACCGCCGGTGTCTGTAACCCCTACCACTTGAAATAATAAAAAAAACACTAAGTTAATAGAACACACCAGGCACACAATATGATTCGAACCAGCGCCCCCTGCGTGCCAGCCCAGTATCCTACCACTGAATCACGCCACTACTCGAAACAGCATTGCAAACTGACCCCAGGCAAGCTTCATATCGGGAGAAGAATCTCGTCAGTATTAGTAATGAAGCGTTTTAGAACAGCTAAAGAACAAGCAGGCGTCACACAATGCGAACTGCGTAAAGAGTGACTCGTCGACTCTTCCAACCCATTAAAAACGCTTCAGTCATAATTCTTTGTTGTCGTCAGCTTCAGCATCGAATTATTGGCAGATCCCACGTACAATGGCAAATCGACGATATCCGAAGCACGAATGAGAAAGGTTACTTAAATGTTACTTTGAAATCAGCACAACGTGACGAGGTGGAGATAAATGATGCCGTGCATGACTTCCCTGTCATGATTATCATGTTTAGATGGGCCATTTGCCTTCGTCATCTATTCAGGTCACGTGACACCGAATTTAGTATATGTGGAGCTAGCGAAACAGCCGCGAGCACGCTATGAGCGTGGTATGTTGTCATGTTCTTACATGACACGCGTGTCGTGATTATCATGTTTGCACCAGCCATATATTTCGACATTCATTGGCGTCACGTAACAACAAGTTTGGTATATGTGGAGCAAGCAAAACGGCCGCGAGTGCAGCATGAGGGCCCCAATATGCTCCAATGTAGCCTTGACGTGCGCGCACGCTGTGCACAGCGACGCTACGACCACAAAACGCGAATACTCTATAGTCTGACGCCAAGCGCGACCAGCGTCCGTCGGCGTGGCCCGACGGCAACCAATGATAAACGCGACATGCTGCATTTCGTACGGTCGCGTTAGCCAGACAATACTGCGTCTCCCTCTTTTGGTGACGGATGGCTACCGGACGTGCTGAAACGCGCATGCGTCAAAGCCACGCAGTACGTCGCACGCCTGCAAGATGGCAGGAGTGGCGTGGCAACGCCGGCGTGAAGCGACGAAATCAACGCCGGCGAGCACACACACCGCGTCTCGTCGAAATGTATTGGCGCCTTGACTGTGGCATGTAGTAATGTTCCCACATAATACGGATCTCATGATTATTATATTTGCAACAGTCACATACCTTCGTCATCCATGGGCGTCGCGTAATACCAAATTTGGCATATGTGAAGCTAGCGAAACGGCCGCGAGCGCATCATGAGCGTAGCATGTAGTCATACTGCTACATGACACGCAACTCATGGTTATCATGTTTTGCCCCGCCACGGTGGTCTAGTGGCTAAGCTACTCGGCTGCTGACCCGCCGGTCGCGGGATCAAACCCCGGCTGTGGTGGCTGCATTTCCGATGGAGCCGGAAATGTTGTAGGCCCGTGTACTCAGGTTCGGCTGCACGTTAAAGAACCCCAGGTGGTCGAAATTTCCGGAGCCCTCCACTACGGCGTCTCGCATAATCATATGATGGTTTTGGGACACTAAACCCCACAAATCAATCGATCAATCGTGGTTATCATGTTTGCAGCAGTATCATACCTTCGGCATCCATTCACGTCCTGTAATACCAAATTTTGTTTAATTGAAACTAGCGAAACGGCCGCCAGCGTATAATCAGCGTGGTATGTAGTCATGTTGTTACATGACATGCATCTCATGATTATCATGTTTGCAGCAGTCACATACCTTCGTCATCCATTCACGTATTCAAATACCAAATTTGGTATATGTGACGATAGCGAAACGGCCGCGAGCGCATCATGAGCGTGGCATGTAGTCATGTCATTACACGACACGCATGTTATTATTTTCATATTAGGGTCTGTCGTTTGCGTTCCCCATGCAATCGTATCATACCATACCAGTTTCGCAACATGCCATGTGATCGAAACCACCACGAGAGCTGCGGGATCGTGAAATATAAACCATCACATTCATGACATATATGTCATGATTTTTATATTATGACTAGTCAAATATGTATTCATATAGTCATGTTACGCCATACCAAGTATGGTATCGATACCATCATCAAAACGGCCAGGAGAGCTAAAAGTAGTAGGTGGCTAGATAGATAGATACGCTCTAAATCGCCGAAGTTCGCTAAGAAATGCTTCGCATTTAATAACGCGCCGGAGGAGCCGAAGCGCACAGCAGTTCTTGCGCGCCGAGCTCTCAGCTTTTCGTATACTAATCGACTGCAGCGCTGCCGTTGCGGGCAACACGGAAGGCATCGGGAGACGAGGCGCGGTCACGCCACTCAACAGCTCTAGTTAGTACACTTTAACCAGACTCAACTCACTGCGCTTGGCACCCCTCTCGCCTTGTTAGCTTTACCCATGCTTTTCCTCTCGTAATTCTTTTTCACGCAGGTGGTTTAGAAAGTAGACATTGCGAATGACGGATCTCCAGAATTTACCTCGCTTCAGACTTTTCCACTGATAAAACGCTGTACAGGGCTTTGGCATGCTCAAGCTAAAAGTTTGTACACCGTGTTAGATTTCTGCTTTTTTTCTAACAAATTCAGAAACTTCAAATAAAAGACCGATGTAAATGCCGAAGTTTTGCACAATATATGAAAAGCATATTGATTTCCTTGTTAGAAATCAAGAAACAATTTCAGGCTTAACAAACGATACTATCGCATTTTTGGAGAGTGTAGTGCGTCACAATTTAGCCAATTAGAACTGAACGACGGATATCTGAGCGCAACACTCATGATTGCGTGTACCAATGATTCTGATGTTTCTATAAACAACACGGGACGGCTTTAAGCTCTCCCATAGTAGAGTACCCTGTGCTCTAAATCGTTACCCCCTTTTTCTAACCCCCCCCCCAATGATTCTGATGTTTCTATAAACAACACGGGACGGCTTTAAGCTCTCCCATAGTAGAGTACCCTGTGCTCTAAATCGTTACCCCCTTTTTCTAACCCCCCCCCCAATGGTGCACACTGAACCATGCCTGTGTATTCAGGCATGTCGGGACGGCTTTAAGCTCTCCCATAGTAGAGTACGCTGTGCTCTAAATCGTTACCCACTTTTTCTACACCCCCCCCCCCCCCCCGGTGCACACTGAACCATGCCTGTGTATTCAGGCATGTGTCTAACCATGCCTGTGTATTCAGGCATGTTATCGGGACGGCTTTAAGCTCTCCCATAGTAGAGTACTCTGTGCTCTAAATCGTTACCCCCTTTTTCTAACCCCCCCCCGGTGCACACTGAACCATGCCTGTGTATTCAGGCATGTGGTCGGTGCACACTGAACCATGCCTGTGTATTCAGGCATGTGGGACGGCTTTAAGCTCTCCCCTAGTAGAGTACCCTGTGCTCTAAATCGTTACCCCCTTTTTCTAACCCCCCCCCAATGATTCTGATGTTTCTATAAACAACACGGGACGGCTTTAAGCTCTCCCCTAGTAGAGTACCCTGTGCTCTAAATCGTTACCCCCTTTTTCTAACCCCCCCTCCAATGATTCTGATGTTTCTATAAACAACACGGGACGGCTTTAAGCTCTCCCATAGTAGAGTACCCTGTGCTCTAAATCGTTACCCCCCTTTTTCTAACCCCCCCCCCCCCCCACTTTTCCGTCACAAAGCTCGGAACGGCTTTAAGCTCTCCCATAGTAGAGTACCCTGTGCTCTAAATCGTTACCCCCTTTTTCTAACCCCCCCACATTCCCCCTTTTTTCTAAACACGCACAAGGGACGGCTTTCAGCTCTCCCATAGTAGAGTACCCTGTGCTCTAAATCGTTACCCCCTTTTTCTAACAATTTCATCACTTGATTCGTTGCACGATGGGTGAAGTAGGGCCTTGATATACAGGCCTACAGGACGGCTTCAAGCTCTCCCATTGTAGTGTACCAAATACTCTAAATCGTAAACTATTTTTTCTTTGAACACCCACCTCGTTGGGCGTGCGAGGGACAATTTCAAAGGCACTGTGATCACGGCGTTATTTTCGACAACACGGCTTCATGAAGTATACAGGTGTTCTGTGGGACGGCTTTATGCTCTCCCATGGTAGAGCACCAAGTACTCTAAATAGTAAACCACTTTTTCTAAAGAGGCATTAGTCGATACGGCATGATCAAGTGCAACGCCCGCGGTACTGCTTTCAGCTCTTTCATGGTAAAGAAAATAGAACTCTAAATCGTTATCCACTTTTTTATACGCATCGTACCTCGTACTCTAAATTGTTAACAATTTTTTCTAAACGCATCGTGGTACAAATTAAACACATTTTCTAGTAAACGTATGTTTAGTAAGCATATGCAATGATGCCACGTTGAAATGTTACTTACGTACACTCTGTATGGTATAATAACTTTTTATTCCCGATCCCTACATTTTCTTAACACGACTGGGAGGCGCAAGTCAATCTCTTTTTCTTGATCCTATTCTCCTTGTCTTGGTCTATGCGGTAAGTGGTGGACGTTTTAACCATGAAGCAAGACGCTGCATTTTGTTGCAGTGTCTACAAGAATTAATTAACGCCAGTCATGTCAGTGCACATTTAGCGTTGAATGCATTAACTGGGCCGCAGGACTGCGTGGTGGTACATATTGTTCCATGTAATTGAAATGTTTTTTGTTTAAAAGAACTGCACTCCCAGATGGGTGAGGCTTAAACAACAAATGCTGCTGACCGATTTGCAGGAGCGAAAACGTTAAGGCTGCACCGTAGAGCGTGGAAACAGTGCTAGCTGTGGACTCATTTTTACAGGCTGATGGACTCACATATATAATAAGCCGTCACGTATTCAGCATAGATAAGTGCAACATCATATTCCTGAATATGTCTACTTACCACAGAAGCCTATATTCACACTAAAGGTTAAGACATAATCTGTCTAGTGTGTTCAAAGATTATTTTGCTCGAAAGAAAGAAGAGATACTGATATTCGAAGGAACACGTGTCGCTATGTCACTATAAGATTTAGAACGTCTCTTCGTGAGGAGTGTCTTATAGGAAAGACAATAGATATGGACAGGCGCAGTGAAACAGCAGCCATATTACACATGCCGAATGAAAAAAGAAACGGAAACAAAATGTTTACACTAATTTGGTTTCGTTGGTCAAGTGCAGATTTAGCCTTCCTTTTCCTTGCTTGCGCCAGTGACAATATACTTTTGTTTGCGCCAGACTCTGAATTGCAACAGAGTATCTGAGAAACTGTATATGTAGTGCGCACCAAGGGTAATGATTGCACTTAGTAATTTAGCGCAGCCTCAGGGAGGCACCCAGCCTCATACAGAGCCCTCGCAGCGAATCAGAGGAGTGTTGCTGCATGGGCCACCAGAGAAGAAGGAAGTAATCGCACAAAGCATTTGTACGATAGTCCGTGGCTGCCAGAACATTTTTGATATTATGGCCATGTTGTTTCTTTGGTACTTGTTTCGACAGTGTGTAACGAGCAAAAAATAAGCAAAACAAAACACATGCCAGTGCGTTACGCAGACTGAACTAACTGAAATCGAGTCCATGGCAGACAATAATGCGTGGTACTTAGAGCATTATTGCTCTTTTGTGGAAGCTGCCGGGAGAGAATAGTGCGACGTTTTCTGCAATTACGTGCTTATATTGACGCAGGGAAGTAAAGTAAGTAAATAAAGAGTGAAAAAAACGAAAAAATACAGATACTGCTTGTATGGTAGGATGAAGAAGTCACTGTTGTATCGTGGAAAATCTTCACGACTGGAAAGATTGTAATTGTTGAATGGTGAGCAACAGGTACACAAAGCTTGCTAGAGTTCAATTTTTACTTTGACCTACCATATTAATTTATATGATGTAATAAGAAAGCTGGTCAAAGAAAGTAGTTGCTCCATACAATATATCTGGACGCACAAAAAATAACTGGCCGGCCTGAACTTCCCGACATTGGATGCGAATTTGAAGTCGAGAAAGGGCCTACTATAGCACTGGACCATCACGCTGCAGTTTAATACGCTTTGCAATCCTTTCGTAATTCATGTACGTCCATCTGCTTTGATTCTTAGCAACCATTCATTCCGCTATTAAAACATCATTCTGATTGCACTTGGATTGGCCCTTTACTTTACTAGCGAATGTTAATCGCGGGAATCCATCGTCCTTTCACGTCGTCTTGCCGGGCTTTTACTTTGCGCCTTGTGTCTTGCTTTCGCTTCTCTGCCTTCTGTTAGTTCACCTCAGAACCGTCAACTCAAATTACGGGGACACTGAAGTCGGTGTGCGTGTGGTGCTATCACGCACTCTTTGGTAACGTTACTGTATTTTAGCAACATATAGAACTGATCCTTAATTAATGTACCCTAAAAGTACGCCTATCAGCCCCACCGCGGTGATCTAGTGGCTAAGGTACTCGGCTACTAGGCGGGAGACGCTCTATAGGTGCCGACCAGTGCGGACGCGCGAAGATCGGCTCCTGCTTTCAAGAATGCTTTCCTGTAGTATCCACGAATTTGTCACCGAGTTTTTAGTCCCATCGTGTGCCTAAGTTCTCAAGAAATCAGCAGATACCACTTTTGTGCTGGTGAGTGGTCTTTTAAATCATTTTTGGAACATTTTTACACGGCAACGCTACCGGGGGATTTAAGCCTAACCAAGGAGGCGATTGTCGCCGATGCGCCGACCCGGCGCCAACGTGACTCAACACTCTGCGCGTTCCAGGACCTGCAACTGGGAATTGAATACCAAGTATATGGAGAGGACATCTCTCCAGAGGATTGCACGGAAGACAAAGGTTGGAAGGAAGCCGAAACGAGACGCTCAAGGAATAAGTTAGCCGCGGTCAGCGTTCCTGCTGCCAAGGGTTCGACCAAGGTTGGCGTTGCGGGAGACGCTCGAGCCAGTCGTAGTAGGTATGATACCAAGTATACAATCGTGCGAGCTGGACGCATGTCGCCACTACCCAAGGACTTCATCAAAATTGTGCTACGACAACGTGGAGGATTAAGTATCTCGAGAATTGGCACTGGAGCCATGGCAACTGGCGGCCGGCGTCAAAGAGGAGGAGGCCATGCAGGACATCATCTGTTCCAAATTGCAGCAAAAAATTATGGTGGCAAGCACTCCGGACCAAGACAGAGCTTGAAGATACCTCAAGGTCAAGCAAATTGACATTGGAGGCAAATTTTTTCGAGGTTAGTGCGTAAGCCACGGCACCCGATACTTGTAAAAGAGTAATTCGCGGGCACATGAGGCGGCGCGAGACCTCTCCAACCGTGCCTTCCAGGGGATGCGTTCTACCGGTGAAGGGGAGAGAGAGAAGTAAACGTTTATTTTGAAACAGTGCGCCGATCAATGCCCGGTGTCACCCTGAGGTGGGAGGGCTCCTTAGTCCAGGAACCCTCTGGCTTCTACTGCCCTCTTGGCCCTGGCGACGAGTTGTTTCTCTTCCAGGTCCTCGGGGGCGAGCTTCACCTCCCACACCAGTGAAGGGGATAACCAGGAAATTCTTACAACATATAACGAGCTCACTAAACATTTCTACCTGTCTAGAAGGATTTTCCCACCACCTCGGCCCCAAGCACTCACATTAAGGCTTTTGCGAACGCGGATGTACCCTACTTTGAAAATGTTACACTTCATGTACCCTGGCCTATACCCAAGTAATCTTTGTTCGCATTGCTGGGAAATAGCTTCATTAGAACATATGCTCTGGCAGTGCTACAAATTCGCTTATTTATCGAACATCACCTCTGCCAGATGGGAGGCGGCAATCCGCAGCTCGTCTTTAGCAGATCAGCTCTGGGCTGTCCACCAAGCCCGCGAGGCGGCTGAGGAGCTTGGCATCTCAGTCCCCACGTGGGAGCTGCCCGCAACACAGCGATCTGTGTTTGGGAGGACCAAATAAAAGTTTATCTAATCCAATCCAATCAGCTGCTGACCCACCGGTCGCAAAATCAAATCTCTGCTGCGGCGGCTGCATTTCCGATGGAGGCGGAAATGCTGTAGGCCCGTATGCTCAGATTTGGGTGCAGGTTAAAGAACTCCAGGTGGTCGAAATTTATAGAGCCCTCCACTACGGCGCCTCTCATAATCATATGGCGGTTTTGGGAAGTTAATTTCCAAATATCAATCATTAGGTACGTCTATCTTTTGTAAACCCGAAAAATGAAATGTACCAACAGCCAAACGTGAAGCGCTATTATGAGAACGTCGGTGAGCCAAGAACGATAAAAACAAGACATGCACTCGATGGGCAATTATTTCCATATTTTTCCTGCATTAGTAAATAAAAGACATTCGGGACACAGTAGGATTAGAACCCGGGTCCTTGTGTGTCGACCCAGTATTCTACCATAGGGCTAAAACTCGTTTTTTTACGGGCGAAGCTCTTCTTAGTCTAACCTTGTCACGCTTCACCGAGAGCAGAAGAGACAGGAAAGAAAATAAGGCAGAAAAAATAGGTACCATTTCTCGTCTAATTTTCAAGTTGGCGTTACTTTGCCGCTACTCTCCTATCGGCTGCTTCGCACGCTTTGTCTGAATGCGCGGAGAACGAGTGCTTCTCTAAGTCTCCTGAATAGTCGCCGTACGTAGCAGTTGATTGGTGGGGCATGGATGAAGGACAGCGGCGGGAGCGTTGAAGACGCTTGCGCTCGGCTTCTTTGGCTCGCGTCTCGTGGTGTTAGCCGTGCGCCGTCTGTATTTTCGAACGTGATAGAACGCATAGACTCACGCACGGACGGGCGGATGGATCGAAGGACGGACGCTGCGCCCTACTCATTATCATTCACTCCGTGGATATGCTGCGATTGTTTTTCTTTATCACATGGTATTTGACACAAATGCCGCTTACGTATATAACTAGCGTACAACACATATGAGGTTGATTTGACAAATGTACAATGGACGTTACAAAGCAATTCCCACATAACACAATGTCTAAAGGCGTATATGAGCAGCATAGTTCATGAACTCAGTACACCAGTCCGGCTGAAATTTCAGTTCGTCATAAAAGTAATTTAGCTGCGTAGTCATTTGTGCAAAGTGGCTTCGCGTAGACACCATTGGTTCCGCATGCCTGTTCAACATGCGAGTTTTCCACAAACTATGCATGCTTATTAACAACAGCATGTAAACTGGCCTATCATTGAGTTTGGGTAGTGCAAGATACCGGATGCTATGAGAATTTAAATTCGGTCATTTTTTAAAAGCCCTCTGAAGGACGACCAAAACAATTATAGTGTACTTACAACTAATACAGCAATGCTTCATTGTTTCTGGATCCTCGGACAGGTGGCAGTTAATTGAGGATACAAATATGTCTTTGGTGATTAAGCAGGCTTTAAAAGATATTGTTTTGTATGCACTTTGTAAAAAAATTGGCAGATCCCACCTACAGTGAGAATCGATGATAAGCGAAGCTTGAGTAAGAAAGCTTGACATTCCACTTTAAAAACAGCACAACATTGCGAGGTGGAGGTAAATGATGCCGTACATGACTTTCATGTCATGATTATCATGTTTGAATGTGTCGTTTAGCTTCGTAATCTATTCACATCACGTGATACCAAATTTAATATATAGAGAGCAAGCGAAACGGCCGCGAGCACGCTATAAGCGTGGTATGTTGTCATGTTCTTACATGACGCGCGTGTCAGGATTATCATGTTTACGCCAGTCATATATTTCGTCATTCATTGACGTCACATAACACAAAATTTGGTGCATGTGGAGCTAGCAAAACGGCCGCGAGCGCATCATGAAGGGCCCAATATACTTCAATGTAGCGTTGACGCGTGCGCACACTGGGCACAGCGACACTGCGTCAGAAAAACGCGAGCACTCTATAGTGTAACGCCAGGGGCAACCGACGCGACCAGCGTCCGTCGGCGTGGCCCGACGGCAACCAGCGCGAAATTCGTGCCAGTGAGTTACCCAGGCAACACTGCGTCTCCCTCTTTTTGTGACGGAGGGACGCCGGACGCGCTGAAACGCGTATGCGTCAATGGAACTCAGTGCAGCGCGTGCCTGCGAGCATATGGCAGGACCGGTGCCTGGCGTGGCATCGCCGGCGTGACGCGATGAAATGAAGCATGATCATCCGAGTAAACCACTGTTTAACGACATGCAAATTTTACCTTTTGATGCATTGCGTAAAGCAAAGACAGCCTGCTGCGTAAATAATATCATAAGGCACAACAACCCTTTCGATGCATCCTTGTTCTACACTACTTCTCGGCCCACTAGAAATGCTGCGTCTGGTAACTTCAGTCTGCCCCCCCCCCCCCCAAACAACGCGTATGGGGAGCGTCAGTTGCCGTTTATAGGAGCAAAAATATGAAACAGCTTGCCACCTGAAATAAAGAAAGCCCAAAATTTTAACACTTCTATAAAAAATTTTATCTAAGCTTGAATGATGCAAGCTAACTTTGCGATTTTTTTGTTTCTTGGCATGTCGCGTTGCAGTCACAGAAACATCATATGAGCTGGATGGTTATTTGTTGTGTGCAATTTTCAAAATGCCTTCCGCTGTTCTGGATTGTGAATCTTGTTGTGGCCTAGCAACGAATGTTGTATTTGTATTGCATTTGGGAATGCGGTTACTGGTATTGTTGACTACTTATTATATCTCTGAGTTGCCTTGTTTATGTTATTATGTACACTTTAGTGATTTGCTTCGTTGGTGCACCTTTGGACACTATTGCGATTATTGATTTTATTGTCGTTTGGCACGAAGATCGCATGCTAAAAATTGCTTGTAGTTGTACTGTAGAACACCCTGTGTTTCTGGGCGTTAGTTTTTTTTTATGTAACAGTAAGCCTGCATCACTGTATACATTTTCTTTGTGGACCCAGGGCTGGCCATTGGCTACGGGTCCAAGCAGTCTGATGATCTTTTCTATTGTACGATTCAACAAATAAAAAAATAAAAAATAAAAAAATGCCAGTGAGCACGCGCACCACGCCACATCGAAATGTATTGGCGCCTTTACTGTGGCATGTAGTCATGTTTTCACATGACACGCATCTTATTATTATCATGTTTGCACCAGTCGCGTACCTTCATCATTCATTGACGCCACGTAATACCAAATTTGGCATATGTGAAGCTAGCGAAACGGCCGCGAGTGCATCATGAGCGTAGCATGTAGTCATGCTGTTACATGCCACGCATCTCATGTTCATCATGTTTGCACTAGTATCATACCTTCGTCATCCATTTGCGTGCTGTAATACCAAATTTGGTATAAGTGAAGCTAGCAAAATGACCGCCAGCGCATCACGAGCATGGCATGTAGTCATGTTGTTACAAGACACGAATCTCATGATTATCATATTTGCACCAGTCGCATATTTCGTCATTCATTAATACCGCATTCGGTATATGTGACGCTAGCGAAACGAGCGCGAGTGCATCATGAGCATGTCGTGTAGTCATGTTCTTACATGACACGTATGTCAAGATTTTCATGTTAGGGCCTGTCGCTTGTGTTTGTCATGCAATCATGTCATACCATACCAGTTTTGCAACATGCCATGGGAACAAAACCACCGCAAGAGCTGCAGGATCATATAAGAAAATCATGAAATTCACGACGCACATGTCATGATTTTCATGTCATGACTATTCAAATGTGTTCTTCATACAGTCATGTACCAAGTTTTCGTATCGGTACCATTATCTAAAGGGCCAGGAGAGCTAGAAGTCGTAGGCGGCTAGATAGATAGATAGATAGATAGATAGATAGATAGATAGATAGATAGATAGATAGATAGATAGATAGATAGATAGATAGATAGATAGATAGATAGATAGATAGATGGATGGATGGATGGATAGATAGATAGATAGATAGATAGATAGATAGATAGATAGATAGATAGATAGATAGATAGATAGATAGATAGATAGATAGATAGATAGATAGATAGATAGATAGATAGATAGATAGACAGACAGACAGACAGACAGACAGACAGACAGACAGACAGACAGACAGACAGACAGACAGACAGACAGACAGACAGATAGACAGACAGACAGATAGATAGATAGATAGATAGATAGATAGATAGATAGATAGATAGATAGATAGATAGATAGATAGATAGATAGATAGATAGATAGATAGATAGATAGATAGATAGATAGATAGATAGACAGACAGACAGACAGACAGACAGACAGACAGACAGATAGACAGACAGACAGATAGACAGATAGATAGATAGATAGATAGATAGATAGATAGATAGATAGATAGATAGATAGATAGATAGATAGATAGATAGATAGATAGATAGATAGATAGATAGATAGATAGATAGATAGATAGATAGATAGATAGATAGATAGATAGATAGATAGATAGATAGAGAGATAGATACGCTCAAAGTCGCCGAAGTTTGCTGAGAAATGGTTCGCATTTAAAATGCTATGAACGAACGGATGGATGAGTGAGGGAGTGAAAACATTTATTGAAAAACAAAATAGTGCGGCAGCCCTTTAGGGGATCTATCAGGGTTGCCACTGGTGGCTAGTTTTTGCCAAATTGGCGAATTTGAGAGGCCCGTGGCGACCAAACGTTACGCGTGGCGACTGGCGAATTTTTGGTGATTTTTCGCTTACGTCATGACAGAATAACTCAGTGTCTTCATAACGAATGGATGACAACATTCTCTTCTTATCTTCGTAGTTTCATACCCACCAGTGGAAAGTGCACTTTACGTGCGATTTAGTACACCTGTCTCGTTTCTCGTGAGCATATCCTCGATTCACCTAGATTTTGAAGGCACTGCTGCGCCCGCCAGCAACCTGCAGCAAAACTTATGTCAGCGGACTGCTTCGAGAGCGCGAGGTGGTGGTGGTGCTTTCAGAGCTTTAAACTAAGTTTTGCTTCTGAAGTGGCGAAGTGACGATTACGCCGCGAGTTCCAATCAAAGCTCCAACTTTACTTATTAGCTTGTAAACATCTTCACTGCTGTGGTACCCCCAATTTGGGATGTAAAGTTCAAATTCTTTATTAACGTGCTTTACGGGAGGGACAAGAAGTCGGCTTCTTTGGACAGCCTTCGGAAACTGCACTGAGGCGAATGCACAGCGTAATCATGAGCGCACAGAAAGCATTGTGTAGGTGTTGCGACAGTTACGCAGTACTTTCCAATTTATTTCCTCGCCATAGTAATTTAAATTGTTCGATTACTGGACACATTATTCCACTGCAATGAAGATCTTTAAATCTGGCGGAAGGCTACGCTCGTCATCCCTCTCTTGTTGCACCGACTGCTTTGCCCTGTATTCGCTACATGTGAAACCATTACAAAACTTTGATACCTAGCGCCAAAGCCTTCTGCGATAGTGCTGGTGCTTGCATGCCCTTCTTCAGTGCACCCATGGTGAAGCGGGTGATATGGCTCCAAGCTGACAAAGTGGATGATGTTACTAGCATTGAAAAACGTGAATGTAACTTAGGGGTTATGGATGGTGTATACACCATATTTAAAAGGGCTATAAACCTTATTTATGTGGACTGGCGACATTTTTGGCGACTTTTGGCTTTGTTTCATCGTTTGGCAAACTTTCCTTGAAAATCAGTGGCAACCCTGGGCTCCATGGTGGCTGGAGTCCTTATTCCATGGCACGATTGGTGAAATTTGCTAGCCTAGCCCTCTGAACGAGGGTCTTTGGGCCTGAAGATCCAGGCAACCAAGCAGGGTCACCTCCCACTCCTCTGGTTAGGGTTTGGGGGAAGAACTGAGTTGAGCTGAGAAGAGCTGAGTTCAGCTGATTGCTCCTTCACTGTTGACAGTGAAGGAGCAATTCGAATATTGCAGGATTGCCGGGCACAATAAAGTGTTAGTGAGAAACCTCAGCGAGATGCGTTCATTAGCCTCCCCAGCTCCTTTACATGAGGTGGGTATTGATGATGCTTATCCCTGTAATTGGTCGTAATATCTTTGAACGTGAGCAGATATTCGCCTTCTGGTTGCAGGTAATCAAAATTAAAGCATGCAGGACGCCCGGAGAACGAGTGCTCGGGCCGCCGTGTTCGCGGATTTATTCCTCATTAATTCCTGGTGGCCTAGAGTCCAGACACGGCAACGAGGGTAGTGTCGATTCCTCGGTTGCTATAGTTCTGCAATATTCTTTCCGCTAGAGGTGAGATCCAACCAGCTTCATAATATTGACATGCCCCACGCGAATTTATGATACGTTGAGATTGGACATCAGAGGCTGCTAGGGCTGTAGATACTTCTTCCACTTGTGTTGTGCCAGGAGCTTTGAAAGTAAGTTCGTTTACTAGCTCTTCCTCACGAATTACGGCATGCCGTATAACACCCCCGCGGTCAGGGCCAGCCACATCTACGTAGAAGACTGCGTGATTATTGCCATAGTGACGTTGCAAGGCATCTGCCATTGCCTGGCAACGACCGCTACGGTCTTCCCTATCCGTCTTTGTGGGGAGGGGTCGAACTCTGACGGCGCGCCTCCACAGTTCAGAAACCCGCACCCGCTTCTGGGTGTGAATGTCTTGTTTTAAGTGGAGCTGGTCAAGCAGATGCCGTCCCGACTTTGCCTTTGTTATCCGTGTGTATTGGTTCGAGAGGTGTGCTTCCTTAAGCTCCTGAAAGGTGTTCACTACTACGAGTGCGAAAAGTCTCAAGTTAGAAGTTGCGACAGGGATGTCAAGGGCCCTCATAATTACTTTGCAGATGATTGCCTCGACAATCTCTGCAACATGCTTCAGAAAGTAGACATATGAGACCGGCTATAAAATCCGGCTGACTATAAAGACATGAGCTGGCCGCACAGCGTCCTCGCTTCGTAATCCCCATTTCTCGTTGGAGACGCGTCGGGCCATTCTACCTCCTTGCGAAGCTTATGTAGTATTGTGTCGACTCTGCTTCGATTGCGGATGAAGAGACCGAGAATTTGAATCCCCTTAGCCTTACTAGTGGCATCCCTGGACCGACGTAATGTACGCATCACGTTTGGTTGTACATTTGTATAGTACGTGCCTAATAAAACACTGAGCTGAAACTTCACACCACAGACATTCCAGCATTTTCGTATTGGATCTGTTTTTTAGGGTCGAAGCTCCTTAGGGTGTGTAGGTCGTTTCCTCCTCTGTAATGGTAATATTATTGGTAATCTTAAACACGGAAAGTACACTTAAGTAAACACTGAAAGTATACTTGGGTAAACACGGAAGTGTATACTTAAGGTATACACTTCTTTCCCTTATTGATTAACGAGCGTCTCGTACTGGCAGACTTGGTGACATTAGGTTATATACGAGGGACTATTTGTCAGCTGCCTGCTCGAAATAAGTTCTCGTGCTACGTGATGCCAAACAGGCTCAAAACAAGTGTGCCACATTCGCCACCATGGCTATAGGTGGCGCTGATTCCCGCGTTTAAATTCACATATAAACCCAATTAAGTGGCTCAGCCGCCATAGTAGCTCAGTGGTATAGCATCGAACGCGTTATTCGAAAGTCGCAGGTTCGGTTCCTGCTCACGGCAAGTTATCTCTTCGCCCACTTTTCTTTCTTCACATTTCCATTACAATTGGGTCTAATATCTTCCCCTATGCATTCCTTGGCATTATTGTCTGTTACATCTCATTAATATTGTGTCAAAACACGGAAAAATTCGCCCTTCAGTATACACTTCTTTCCCTTATATATATATATATATATATATATATATATATATATATATATATATATATATATATATATATATATATATATATATATATATATATATATATATATATATATATATGTGTGTGTGTGTGTGTGTGTGTGTGTGTGTGTGTGTGTGTGTGTGTGTGTGTGTGTGTGTGTGCGTGTGCGTGTGCGTGTGTGTGTGTGTGTGTGTGTGTGTGTGTGTGAGAGAGAGAGACGCTATGATGACTGGGTGACGTGGCCCGGCTCACACTCCATGTTTATTCTATTCTTACTTCTTCTTTCCCAGCTTCTACCAACCATCACTTCATACGTCACACGATTCCCCCTCCCCCCCGAAAGCTGGCACCGGTTACAAACTACAACGCATTGAAAACAAAAAAACAAGATAATGGCCAAATTCGCAGTTTCACGTCCCGACGGAGTTCCACAATCTCACTAAATCTTCAAGGTCGAGGGAGCAGTCCGGTGATTTTTATGACGACTCTGGTGGACGAGCTTGACTGTTGCGTTCCGGACAAAGCGGGCTACACATGAATACTGACAATACTGCTTGAACTCCTCTGGGTACTGAGCAAGGATGGAACGCATTGTTGCATCGGCAGCTTGGATGTCGTCGGGGTTGTATTTTTTCGTCACGAATGGTGCAATCCCGGAACTTGTTGCTTTCGTGCTTTTTGACAGACTGTGATGAAGTGCCTGAGTGCTTGCGGTGTGCAAGCAGTGCTTCCGCGTCAAGTCTGAGGTGCCGTAGAAATGACAGGAAGCTCTTCAGGGGTTTCTTTTTCGCTCTTCACTGCGAGTGGTTCATGCGCCTGGTCATCTGTCATCAATACGGCGTCCTTATAAGGCAAGTGGTGAGCGTTGGGAGCGCTTGAAGAACCGCGTGACGAAAACCCAGGTGGTGGACCACGTATGCGAGACGAAGAGAAAAGGGCATCAGGTGGTTGAGCAACGTCTCGTGTCATATGCTGAAGCGATGACTTCAAAATGCCAACTTTCGCGCAGAAGGGCGGTTTTTCCCAATATACGCATGGCCTTCTGTAAGTAAACTGCTGTGCCCCTTCGTATTGAAGCAGTTGTCAATTCGCGCTGCGCTTTCGAATGATTGAGGACTGCTTAGGAAATTGACGATAGTGTGCGGTTGTCTCTAGGTGGTTGGCAATGAGTAGGTCTCAGTCATAGTCAATAAAACGGGTAATCATCGCCTTTTTGATTTTTCGCCATGACTCGTCGTTCTCGAATATATGGGTGAGGTAAAATTTAAATGCCTCACCGGTGACGTAGTCCCTGAAGTTCGTAACCATCTCCCATTCCGACCAAGATGCAGCGGTAGCGTGGAGCTCGAACACGTCGAACCAGTCTTGTACGGGTCCATCGTCCGCTGATCCGGTGTACTTAGGGATGTCAAGGTCGTCTGATGCTGCTATCATGATGTTTGGTGGTCTTGGTGGTCCGCGTTCTTCTGTGGTCCGCCTTCGGTCACTGCGTCTCGCTGAGGTCTTCGGTGATGATGGCTGGGCAATGAAATGGTTGCGAGGTCTTCATCCTGTCGACATGTGTGACGCTATGATGACTGGTTGACGTGGCCCGGCTCATACTCCATGTTTATTCTATTCTTACTTCTTCCTTCTCAGCTTCTACCAACCATCACTTCATACGTCATATACATATATATATATATATATATATATATATATATATATATATATATATATATATATATATATATATATATATATATATATATATATATATATATATATATATATATATGTGTGTGTGTTTCGAAAACCATTGGGGTATCCCCGCACAGGTTCGTATCCTGTCGACTCGTGTGACGCTACGATGAATGGGCGACGTGGCTTGGCTCATACGCCATGTTTATTCCATTCTGACTTCTTCCTTCTCTACCTCTACTAACCATCACTTGATACGTCACACGGGAAACAGCCCCAAGCAAAATCTGACCAAACCAAGCCTCTCGCAGCGTCACCGTCGAGTTCACAGCAACCCGAGAGCCCAACCAACACAGGAGGCTCGGAAGGATCAACTCCGAAGCTCTGCCCTGTGCCAGGAACGCCCATCAAGAATGGCGTTGCAACAGCCTCAGCAGATTTTTCTGCCAATTCTGGCGCACTATCTTCATTGCCTGGCTCAAATCGCGACACCCTAACAAGTATCAACTATTTGCTGGTCACGTCAACCCACAAAGAAAAGCGGGCTCATGGTTCCAAAGGAAGTCCACCTCGTCAGACAGTGCAACATCAGCAATGCCAACAAAAGCAACAAGAGGAACCCCAACAGCTAAAACGCCCACACCAACATCGGCAACGACCAATTAAAACTACATCGCGAGAATACTTGCGGCCTGAAGAGTGTCGTGATCAACATACACTAAAGAAAAGACTGATTCCGCAACTGAGCTACCCTCACAGAAAGAAAAACGAAGGAACTTTTCCGCACCAGCGTTCAAGATTTTGCCTTCGGTCTGAACATCTGCGTCATCACCATAGTAAACTTCCCAAGAGCCACAAAACAACCGCTTGTGCTCTGCAGGAACACAAGCAGCGCCTAATCAGCCACGATCAACGGGCGCGCAAATTACATGCACAGCGTTTGTATGACCTACGACAAAAAATGCGACGCCAACGAAATATTCAATCCTGCAAGGCGTTCCAACCTTGGTCAGCCCGAACAAGAGTTCTAGCAGTACTATCAGTATCCACGTGTATCCCGCTCTGTCCGGAACGCAACAGTCAGCCTCGCCCACCAGAGTTGTTATTGAGTTCACCGGACTGCTCCCTCGGCCTTGAAGATTTAGTGAGATTGTGGAACTCCGTCGGGACGTGAAACTGCGAATTTGGCCATTATTTTGGCCAAATTCGCAGTTTTGGCCAAATTTTTTGAAAACAATTTTGGCCAAATTGTTTTCAGTTTGTTCTAGTTTGTAACCAGTGCCAGCTTTCGGGGGGAGGGGGAATGGTAGATGACCTGGCGCATCGGGAAAATACCCTGTCGAGCCATGCTCTTTCCACACGGGCTCATGCATCGCCATCCAGTCCATACACACTCGACAGTGGAAGCAACACCAAAGGCTCCGACACATCGAACGTCGCACGATGCAATGCGCAAAAGCCTCTCGTAGTGAACAGAGTAGAAGAAGCTTCTGAAGAACTTTCTACCAATTCAGAAGCATTATCTTCATTGCCCGAAGTGCATGACAACAGCCCACAAACTACCAGCTGCCGACTTTGCCCCACATCAAGTTGTGAAGAAAACGAGCGCGATGTTCAAGAAGGGATCTCACCGAAATGCGTTCCACAGCAACAGCAGCAACGCCAGCAAAAGCAAGTCCAAGAATCGCAGACACTCCAACGGATACACCGACAAAAACGACGACGCATGGTCAGCCTCTTAAAACAAATTCAAGACGTCAGGCATCTTTGCATAAGGGATCGGCGTCAGAAACGCGGAGGAGGGGGGCGGATCACCGTCGAGAGCAGTCGCACCTCACTTCGGCTCCGCCAATTTTCGGCCCTCGCGCCGGTCCTTTCGACCCTATCCGGATAATTTCTTCACGGGTGGCTGGAGCACATTGTCTGGATCTCTTCGACACCCACTTTATTGCGAAACTCGCCCGGGGTGGCCCGGGAGAGCTTTCGAAAGCCTTCGACCACGCCGTGCACCGACCTAGGCCTCTTAGGCTTAGCTCGAGTGCGGCCGCCTGCACATCAGCTGACAGACGGAGCGACCGCCCGGCCGCCCGCCGCTGCCCCGTCGCCCATCTCCTAGCTGTCCACCGCTATGGAGTATATTGTCGAAGGACAGGACGTGTCCCCCGAGGAACTCTCGGACGAATCCTGGCAGTCGCCAGGCCTCCGCGCCCAAGAGCAACGCCGCGCAGCCTTGCGCCTTGCCACCGCCGCAGCTAAGCCCACCACCACGCCGGCTTCTCTGCCCTCGTCGAAGCGGGTAAATACATCGCCTCCGCAGCACCGCCGCCGCGCTCCGCTCCCTCGTCTCCCGGCGGACACGATTCACATCGTCGGCCGCCCTAAAAGCCCCGTAGAACTCACCAAGCTACAGCCTTGGCACTTGTACACCGCCTTGCTGCAAGCAGCGTTCCTGCAAGACCTCCCGCCCGCATCTCGCGACACGGTGCGGATCCACCCCGTCAACAACACTTTTACGCTCAGCGTCGCGGACTCGGCTCGTGCACAAGCATACCTCCGCATCACCTCCCTCACGGTTTCCGGCAACACTTTCACCGTCCACCTTTACGCCCCACCGCCAGACGATGCCCTCAGGGGCATACTGTACCACGCCTTCGACGACTTCACGGACCAAGCCATCCTTGAAGACCTTCAGGCAAGCAATCCTACCCTCTCTGTTGTGGGCGGCCGCCGCATGGGCAAGGCCCCTCACATCTTGGTCACCCTCATGGAGCCGAAACTACCGCGGTGGATCTTCTACCACGGTGTCCAGCTTCGCCTCCTTCCGTTCCGCAACAAGGTGGAAGCCTGCTACAATTGCCGCTCGACCGGCCACCGGACCGACGTGTGCCCCAAGCCGCGGCAGGAGCGGTGCCATCGGTGCGGCGCTGCTCTCCCCACACCGCCCGAAGGATCGCCACCCACTTGCAACCCTCGCTGCATCGTCTGCAATGGGAATCACTCCACGTACAGTTCCAACTGTAAACACCGCTACGTGCAGCGCCCTCAACGCCAGAAGGCCCCGGTACCTGACACACACCCCTCGCCACAACAGCCTGTTCCGCCCACAGCGGTAGTGCGCTCTTCCCAGCAAGCAGCAAGTGGTCCCTCACCAGCTCCACCGCCCAAGTCGGTTACTGCCTCTCCGCCCCCCGTACCAGCGGTGCCTAAACCCGCATCACAGCCCATGAATTCGACATGGCCCCGCGGCGCCCCCGGCTTGCCCTCGGAGCCGCAGGTTGTTGCACTGCAGCAAGAAAACGCCTCCCTCCGACAGCAGGTCACTGCACAAAGCGCTCAAATTGCAGCTCAGAAGACCCAAATTGATTCCCTCCAAGCGAAACTGCAAGCTCTTGAAGAGAAGCTGGAATCAGCCATCACAGTGAAATCCTCTCTGCCCTCTACCATTTGCTCCTCCTCCGACATGGACGTTCAGACTCCCGAAGGATGCACTGGCAAGCGCCGTCGACCCAACACTCCCCTTGAATCTCTTCACCTTTCTGAAGAGGTCCAGGTATCCATCAAGACGGCCTTGGTGGATCTTGAAAAGCGGTTGGATAGCCGCTTCAACTCCGTCCACCAGCTTCTCACTGCACAGCACGAAGCTCTAAATTCCCTGCGCACAGACTTCGCCGCCTACCCCCCCGCCACGTCCTTCCAATCTCTACAGTCAACAGTTGATAGCCTACAAACTGCCATGCTTGGAAGCATCCGAGCAAAGCCACCCCTCCATGCCCGCACCACCACCTCCTCCGGCGCCGCCCGAACCTCGCAAACACCGGCCGAGGCAACATCTTCCGCTGTTAAAAATGGCTGACCGATCCATCGTCACCATTTGGCAGTGGAACTGCCGTGGTTTTCGTCCCAAGCGTAACCACCTCCTTCTCCACCTACAACAACTAGACCCCTCGGACGCGCCTGATATCATCGTACTACAGGAAACTCACGCCGACGTCTCCCTCTCGGGTTACGTCGCCTACAACCAAGTAACTCACCATCCTCTGCCCCATCCCGTGACGGCCGTCCTCACCCGGCGGACGCTCACTGTCAATCGACACGATCTACCCTTCCCTGCAGTCCATCACGTCTTTCTCGAGACACTACCTCAGCAACGTGAACAGCCCTCTCTGTTTATTCTCAACGTGTACAACCCCCCTCGCTCCACTGAAGACGCGTCTCTCCTAGCCTTGCTCCGTGCCGCTGCAGCGAAAGCAGCCAAATCACCCCTTCTTATTCTCGGCGACTTCAACGTCAAGCATCCGGACTGGGGTTACTCGAAGGCAGATGGCCCCGGAAGGAGGCTGTGGCAGCTCGCTCACGATCTCAACCTTTCCCTGCTCACCGACCCCACGCAACCAACGCGCATCGGCAACAGTGTGTGCCGCGATACCACCCCGGACCTCAGCTTCTGCCGCAGCGTGCCCGACGCGCGCTGGTATAACACGCATCAGCCCCTCGGCAGTGACCACTATGTCCTCACCATTCAAGTTCTCACCTCCCCCAGCAAGCCGCGCCCACACACGGCCCGCTATACAGACTGGGACGCTTTCCGAGAACGCCGGTTGCACTCCGCCACTTCCAACATCGAGGACCTCTCGACGTGGACCGACCAGCTGCTAGCGGACCTCGACGCAGTCACCGCCTCGATCCCCACCACGAAGGACTATCCGGCAACTGACGCCCGTCTTGCCCACCTGTGGGCCGCCCGCACCGGCCTTTGCAACCGTTGGCAGAAGCAACGTCACAACCGTCGCTTACGCCGCCGCATTGCGCACCTCGATCGTACGATCGAGCAACACACCACCGCGCTCGCCCGCCAACAGTGGGAGCAGCTCTGCTCGGGTCTCTCTGGTCAGTTGGGCTGCAAACAGTCCTGGCATCTCCTCCGCCACCTCCTCGACCCTGCTTCTGCCAAGTCGGTCGCTCGGCAGCAGTTACAACGAGTGGTCCGGGCTTACCCCGGCGACACTCCGTCACTGATGGCAGACCTGTCCGCCAAATACCTTCAGCTTCTGCCTCCTGGCACACCTCCTCCCCCTCTCGCGTCCTACTCTGGGGCCCCCAACCCAGTACTGGACGCCGATATCACGGAAGCGGAGGTCTACGCGGCATTACAGAAGCTCCGCACCACTTCCGCCCCCGGCCCAGATCGCATCCCCAACAAGCTCCTCCGAAACCTCGACGCCCCTTCGGCTGCTACCCTCACTTCGTTCCTCAACGAGTGCTGGCGCTCCGGCAACCTCCCCCAATCATGGAAACACGCTCGCGTGGCTTTCATCCCCAAGCCGGGCAAGAAACTCACAATCGAGAATCTCAGGCCCATTTCACTCACCTCGTGCGTCGGCAAGCTTCTAGAACATGTCGTTCTCGCTCGCTTGCAAACGTACACGGACGCACACCATCTCCTTCCCCACACCATGCTTGGTTTCCGCCCCCACCTATCCACGCAAGATGTCCTCTTACAACTCCACCATGATCTCCTCGACCCACCCACATTTTCAGACACAAAGGCTCTCCTTAGCCTGGACCTTCACAAGGCGTTCGACCACGTCTCCCATTCGGCTATCCTTGCCGAACTCGCAGCCCTCAATCCCGGCACCCGCACCTACAACTACATTCGCGCGTTCCTCACCGCCCGCACGGCCGAAATCATCATAGGGGACCTCCCGTCTCCCACGTACGAGCTTGGCCCTCGTGGCACCCCTCAGGGCGCCGTCTTGTCGCCTTTTCTATTCAATCTTGTCCTCCGCTCGCTTCCTGGCAAGCTGGACCGTATCCCCGGTCTTAAACACACCCTGTACGCGGACGATATTGCTCTCTGGGTCACGTCGGGCTCTGACGGCCATATCGAGCAGACGTTGCAACGCGCAACCGACGTCGTCACGTCCCACGTGCACGCGGCCGGTCTTACTTGCTCAGCGGCCAAATCGGCCCTTCTTCTCATGCGGCCTCCCGACCGGCGTCGCTACAAAACTCCCCACCCCACCATCACGGTTCATGCCAACTCTACTCCTGTCCCCGTCGTTTCGCATCTCCGCGTGCTCGGGCTGATCCTACAGTCCAACCGCCATAATACACACACCATAGACAAGCTCTCGCTCTCGGTGCAGCAGACCGCACGTATGCTCGCCCGTGTCCGTGCGCGGCGTGAGGGCATGCGAGAACACGATCTACTTCGCCTTGTCGACGCGTTCGTCGTTTCCCGCCTCACGTACGGCCTTCCTTATACACGTCTCCTAAAATCGGAACGCGATAAAATTGACGTCCTCATCCGCCGGGCATACAAGACTGCCCTCGGCCTTCCCCCCAACACGTCCACCGATCGTCTTCTCCGTTTGGGTGTACACAACACGCTCGACGAGTTGATTGAGGCTCACCGCTCCGCTCAAGTGCAACGCCTTTACCGTTCGCCGACCGGTCGCCACATCCTTTCCTCCATCGGCCACGACACCTCCTCCCACCCTCCGGATCTGGTCTCATTACCCCATGCTATTCGAGCGGCGTTCTACATCAAGCCGCTACCTAAGAATATGCTGGCGGGCCACCACGACGCTCGCCGCCAAGCCCGTGCCGCCATGCTTCAAGCAAAGTACGCCGACCACCCGGCCGTCGCCTACGTAGATGCGGCCCGATACAATGCACGCAGGGACGCCTTCGTAGTCGTTTCCGTGTCGCCCTCCTCAGCTCCTTTGGGGCCGACCATCACGGCTGGCACCGTCAGAACGCCTTACGCCGTCGAGGCGGAGGAAGTGGCCATTGCTTTGGCCGCGACCTCGGCTGACGCAAGCGTCATAATCAGCGACTCGAAACAAGCCATCTCGAATTTCGCGCGAGGTCTCGTCTCGCCTACCACCTTACGGCTACTTCGGCCCCTACTGCAACAAGATGAGCAGTGCCGCATAGAACTGATCTGGGTCCCCGCCCACTCGGGCCACCCCGGCAACGAGACAGCTCACCAACGCGCTCGAGGATTCGTCGACCGAGCGGTGGGCCACTCAGAGTCGGACGCCCTGGTGCCGGAGCCCCTGGTCACCTACCACGACATCACTCAGCATTATCGCCTCGAGCGATATTTCTATTCACATCCTCACAGCAGCCTTCCCAAGCGGTCCGAGATCGCCTGGCGTCGCCTACAGACCCGCACCTTCCCGTGCCCCCTCGTGTTTTCATACATGCACCCAGGTGCCATTGATCCACGCTGCTGCCTGTGCGGCAACGTTGCCTCGTTGAACCACATCCTCTGGGGCTGCCCGGAGGATCCCCCGCCCGCCGACCTCCTTTGCTCACCCCCCACCGAGGGACAATGGGAGGCCCTTCTCTCCAGCAACGACATAGACATCCAGACACGGGTCCTGAAACGAGCGGAAGAAGTCATCGAGAAGCACAGCCTGGCAGCCTTCGTGGCTTAGCCTCCTTTACCCCTCACCCCTTCGATTAATAAAGTTGTTACTCACTCACTCAGAAACGCATTTGGCACAAAATATCAAGACTGCGCCTAAGATTACAGCTCCGAAACCTCAGGAAACACCGAACAAGACAAGAAGTCACCAGTTCTACCACGCAAAGATTCAGACACCATCCCATTAGCTTACGACAACGCAGCCAACGCCACAGAAAACTACAAAAGAGACTGAACGCTATAATTTGTACAATGCACGAACATAGACATAATTCCTTGAACTTCAGTTCTTGTACACGTAGGCTGCAAGCACTAATTCTGTCTCAGCCGCGACACAGAATACAGCGCGTACGACAGAGGATTCTGCGCCTACGACATTCGACCTTAAAATGCTCCAAGGACTTCCAACCTTGTTCGTTCCTCATAGGTGCTCAAGTCACGTCATGGTCAGTGCAGTTTTGCAAGACGCGGTTACCTCCTCCAGAACGCCACAGCCAACCTCGCCCACCAGAACTCCCCCATTTGCCGGACTGCTGCATTCTTTTCTGAAGTTTTGCGAGTTTACGAACACCACGGGGCCATGAAACCAATTATGCATTTTGACATTTGTGACTTCTCAACCTCTCCTTGTTTACTTTTTGTTGTGCGTAATCCATGCGTTCTTTTGGGGGGAGGGGGAATCGTGTGACGTATGAGGCGATCATTGGTAGAAGCCGAGAAGGAAGAAGTGCAGAACAGAATAAACATGGCGTATGAACCAGGCCACGTCACCCATTCATCATAGCGTCATATATATATATATATATATATATATATATATATATATATATATATATATATATATATATATATATATGATCCGGGGGGACGAGTTAAGTAAGCTTGCCCCCCATTCGCGAAAGAGTTGGTACGCCACCGTGCGTATGCGTTCATTTTTCCCCTTTTCAAGCATCGAGTCGATGCTGTCAAAGGGTTTGCTTGTGGGAGTACCACGAGTGGCAGAAAACAGAGAAGCCCATTCGGAATACAAGGTAATTTTATTTTTAGAACAACGAGCCCCCGGTTTATCACCGATATTTCGCAGTGGGTTGCGACATCTTAGTGAGGAACAACGAACCAACCAACCATGGAGGAATTTCGCTTTCAACTATATGCTATTTAGAAAAAAGGCACCATAGCAAGCAGATTTAGTCATAGTGCAGTTTTTCTCTGCAGTGTCGTGACAATCAGAGCAGCGACACCTAGTCGTGTACCAACGACTCAGCCCACTCACCTTCCTCAGAAGCACGAGGTTTGTATTTGTGTCACCCCCAAAGGTGGCAGCACAAGCTCGTAGCGCCAGTTGTACGTAGGTCATTCAGGCGCCAAACGTGGTGAAAGTTTAAGCTTTTCACAAACCAAATGGCATAAAGGGAAGCGTGAAATGCATCGGCAACACAAGTAGGGATTTTGTGTTAGCTTCGAGATAACATTACACAAAAGGAGGAAGCACAAATACATGAAATATAGCGAGAGCTTGACTGGAGTCCGCTCACAGAAAACATTTACGGGCTGTTGGAACGATGCGCTGGCTCGAGAACAATTGTTTTCGTTTACGCGCCGATGTCTCCGCCTGATGATTTATCGTCCGTATCCCTCCGACATGAAGCGAAGCCCCTTTAAACAGTCGTTTGCTGTGAACAAGGTGAATCTTTGAACAACTACGCCAAAATCACTTCGAAGCGGGTGTCCGAGAGGGCCGCCATGTTTACGTACACTACGTACACCTACGCTAGAGTGTACCTACGCTGCCACGGTAACGTGAAATCTGAAAAATACCGCGCGTACGGGAAGCGGTACAGGTGACGTACGTGTCTGCGCATGCGCACTTCGATTCCGGTATCACGGTACACCCGGTATCCCGGTAAGCCCGGTATACTATAACTCTCTATTATCATTCCTGGGCGCTTTTACAATGAATAATGTCTGCATACGAAAAAACGTGTCGCGGTGTTTCTCAAGGTTTTGGCACTGTCAAAGTTTCGGCAGGAATTTCGGCCGCGAGTGTTTTAAGTTGGCTCAGCGATGGCCGAGATTAACGCTTCAGCGATGGTCATACTTGCATCCGCCAGAACTGATCTCGACGGAATCGATCACTACGATACTTTCAAATAGGCAAAGGTTCATTTTAAAGGAAAAAGCCAGACACAATTCCAAGGTCTCATAGGCCACGTTAAAGCATATAACAGCGGGACTCTTAGCATGTATGCTAAAATATACTCAGGTCACAGAGTAACATTTCTATTGAACCTTTGCACGTTGTGCTAATATCTAAACACGCACACAAACACACACGCACACACACTCGTGTGACAGAATTATTTATTTGGTTCATACACCTAACATCGCTTCTATGCGAATGTACATTATATTTATACATATGTTTACTATGCCCTAACAGTTAAAGGCACTACGAAGTGTTGTCTAGCGTCGAAGGTGCAACACAGGCAAACGTGCAGGCCAATCGCAGTCTTAGAAAGGCCTATACCAAAATACTCATCATGTAACTTCGGCTGATAAATAAAGATGGTCATAAACCTAAAGCAGCGTAAAGAGAAATTCAGTGTGGGCTGCTGTAGTGAGCACAAGCTTTATTGTGAAGCTGTGTGGCAATCAGAGCAAGAATAAGGAACATAAAGCTGAAAAAGTATACGACAAATTCTATATATATATATATATATATATATATATATATATATATATATATATATATATATATATATATATATATATATATATATATATATATATATATATATATATATATATATATATTGATCCGATTCATGTGCTCGTTACTTTACATTGACATGGCTAGAAGGGCCCACCGAGTAATCTCTACAACTAGCGCCATGACACACGATAAGAAATTCAGATAAGGGATGAACAAGGTTGGGCGTGTCATCATGTAAAAGTACGAGCAATATACATAGTAACCATAATTGTTTACAAGAAATGAAAGAAACTATGTGCAAGCAATGTCTCACGCAGAAAACATACACGTTACATAGCGGAATACTGTTGATTACCTTTTTCTATTGACATGAAGAGTATCCTGCGCATTGCATCTCATTTATGTCACCCGAAATTCACGAGCGTTACCACATGCACATTTGGGTTGTTGCCTTGCCGTTCACACCTTTCGTATCAGCGAACCACGTCTTCAAGAGAAATGTGCCACCGAAAAGCAAGGAGTAGGCAACGGGAAAGAACGGATTCACTCTGCCATGCTGTCAAAGTGATTTTCCGCAGTATGTCTCATCCAGTTGAACTTGCTTCCTTACATCAGCACGAAAAGTAGGGCATACTGAATTTACCAAAACAGTCTATTTTACTACCCGCCAGGGTGGTCCAGTGGTTGTGGTGCTCCATTGCTGAGCCGCAGGTAGCGGGATCGAATCCCTGTCGCGTTCTTGATGTAGGCAAAAAAAGATGCTTGAGGCCCGTGCACTTTGATTTAGGTGCATGTTAAAGAACCAAAGTGGTAAAATTTCCGGAGCACCCCACTACGGTGTCTCCCGTAGTCATATCATGGTTTTGGGATGTTAACCCCCCCCCCAATTGGTCATTAACAACTATATTTTTACTGCTGTTCGGTAAATCTTTATTCAAGAATAACTTCAGTTCACTTTCTTCCTCGATTTTTAGCAGGCACCTACGCTTGGTATACACACACATTCAGCTGAAGCCGTCTACATTCCCGGTAAAGAACAAAGAGAATGTCTTCTGCGCGGACTTCTATGCCATGGTGGAGGTTTAGAGAGCGATGCCAAACAATCTTTCATTTATTGTTTTAGCTCTCAGGTACAACTTTATGCGTCTCAGTGAAGAAAAACAGCGTTCCGATTCAGCTGTGCAAGCTCACTGGCAGAGTTGCCAGATTTTTTAGAAGGCGGTGCACGTTTGGGAAGAATGCCTCTAGGCAATTGACAACCGCTTGCACCGCAGACATGCACAGCATTTCTCTCTTCTCTTGCTTCCATTTTGCAACCCCTACTGCTAACTTCCCTCACAATGCCGAAGTTGTTATAATGTTCGAGTGCACGTCAGCAAACTTCTCGGCTGTGGGAAGAGTGGTAGATTCGGGAATATTCTGTAAGAGAAGGGAAGAAAGCATCTTCAAGGTGTGCTGATGCTCCTTAAAGCACTCATCGAACTGGTCCAGAAAAGGCCAGAAGTACTGAAAGCCTAAAGTGCTCTTTAAAGCTAGTCACTGGCATGTTACTTCGATTAAGCTTCCTACCTCTGACAAGCGGCATCCTCTTTTCGCCAGTTATCAAGCGTGCACTATATAAGAGCAGCGTCATTTTTCAGAGAATAATCATCAATTGTTGTGTACCGTACGGCGTTTCGGCGCGACCATCAAGTCTCATAGAAGGGCGCTGATTGACCCAGGACACGAGCTACCTAGCAATACGTGTAGGCAGCGTATTTCAATGGGGTGACTTCCCATTGTTAGCAAGCAATGCCCTCAGCAAAGTTTGGGCAGTGACTCTGAATGCGAGAAACGAGAACTTTAGTGACGAAACGTGTCGGCTGGTAAACTTCCGTCTTGAACACTAACGCTCGTTTCTCGCCTGGTGGAAAGATTCGCGGGTGTACATTTCCTCGGCTTCGCCTGAGGTGCCGGTAAGGTCACGCTCGCCTAGTATCTTATTCTGAGCGCGATACGTCTCGCATTTGTGATTGCACCCCTACGGAAGGCTGGTAGTTTCTGTTGTGTTGTGATGTAATGCCACAAACGTGAATGAACGCGAAGAAGTTAACGGCGGCAGTGAAATTCCAGCAGCTCGCACCAGAACGGCCGAAACAGACAAGCGACAGGCATGCATGGTGCGCAGTAGAGCGTAAGTGAACTCGTGTTGCATGCGCTGGCAGTACTCGTTGGAGTTCACGCGTTCTGAGAAATGTAATATGGTGCGCTATGCTCTGAACAACTCTGATGTTCATTCCTTCATCACTGGTGAACCGATCACATACTATTTTGTGTGTTTCAAAGCTGCTCATGTTCGTGCCGGTGTAAGTGCTGGAAACATGAATACACGTACTATGCTGCGTGGTGAAATATTCTGTACAGTGCTGAATCTGTTGACGTAAAGGGAAACATCGGCTGCACGCTTGCAAACAACGGAAGACACCTTGCTGCAACGCTATCGTTTCAGGGAGCCGAGTGACGAAATCTACGAGAAAAAAACTATAGAACATTCCACGTTTTTTGCGCGTATTTGAGTTTTTTAGAGCATATACGCAGCGAACAACCTAGTTTTATGTGAGTACTTATATAATCTGGTCACAGGTGAACTTTCTATTGAGAACAAGTGAATATTTCTCATCAATGATTACGTTGACTTCACTGATTGCACAGTAAAACCTCTACTATCGGAGTACTTCATTGCTATCAAAAGTCACAGAGCAACTAAAACTCTGCCCGAAAAATAACGTGTGCAGAATCGTGTTGCTGACGTGCAGCATATCTTACATAAAAAAAGAGATTACTTATTGTGTATCGCAAGCATGCTTGCATGCGCTGTAAAGTAAGAAATGTTGACTAAAAGCTACCACTGCGTCAGGACTGCTTGACATATAGAGCTTAACATAAAAATCATTCTCATAACGACGCAGTCACTGACATCGGCAGGAAGAAATTTGCTCAGCGAAGTAAGCAAATCCAAAATGCAATCGTGAACGTACAAAACATGCTGCGTATGCTTCCAATTCCGCGCTGTAAGTGGAACTTTCCTTCACTTGTGAAACGCACTTCACCACGGCGAGGACTATGCCATCTACGCTTGACAGAGATTAACGATTAACGATGTCTTCTCCGATGGGGTTGGTCATCGCAGTAATGCGTCTTCGAAAACTAGTTCAATCAATGGTGCAACGAGAGGCCGTTGCCCCAAACGGTCACTGTACCTGTCGCTTACTGTATTTTACAGTACTTCTTACAGTACTGCCCCGCCACCGTGGTGACCTACAGGTCGCGGGATCGAATGCCGGCTGTGGCGGCTGCATTTTCGATGGAGGCGAAAATGCTGCAGGCCCGCGTGCTTAGATTTGGGTACATGTTAAAGAACCCCAGGTGGTCTAAATTTCCGGAGCCTTCCACTACGGCGTCTCTCATAATCATATGGGGGTGTTGTAACGTTAAACAACACATACCCTACAATATCACTGCCACTAAAAATGGTTTGCTGTCTCGAAGCGTGTGGGTGTTTACAAATGCATAACTGTGACGTTGTTTTCGCTCACAAATATTCGAGTGTTCTTTTTTCTTCTCTTAAAATATTTTTAGTGCTGTTTTATTTGTTGAATCTATTGTTTCGATTGAAAACTATGTAGTCAAATTATTATGTGTACCTCCCCTACGTAATGCCTCACGGCGATGTAGGTGAAATGTAAATAAATAAAATAAATACCAATCAATCATTCTTACAGTACTGTTACCTACTCTCTTCATAACCATACGCATGGGGAGAGAGCGAATATAAGACTTGGTATACATGTACATAAACTGTTTAAGCTACCACCGATAGTGACGTCACAGAGGAAAGCTGGTGCACAATGTGCCCTCTCCCCTGGCAGATCAGTGTGAACCCCCCTCCCCCGAAAAAAATTTCTGGCTACGCCCCTGCAAGCAATCGTTATCTTAGATTAAGAAAAACGCCGGCCTTTCTTTTTTGGTATAGTTAGTTTCCTAACAGTGCAAAATTTTATATGAACACATGTGACTTTTTTTTTCGAAATACCTAAGTCTACAACAGGAAACTGAGACAGAGGCACTTTTCGCTCTTTACAATATGGCCGGTATGCTAATATAAGCAAAATATATCAAGTAAATATTACTGCTAAACTCTATATATTCTGCTATTGTCAGTACTCAGGAGTCCTATTTCGATTTGGCTTCTATAAATCGACAGACCAAGATTATGTATGCATTCTTCCAATATTCGGGTACGCTCACTAGAGTGTACTAGAATTTTGAGTGGCGTGACCACACCTCGCCGCCTGATCTCTTCCGTGTTGCCTGCAGCGGCGGCGCTGCAGTCGAATAGTACTGAAAGAGCCACGCACCGCGTGCAGGAACTGCTATGCGCTTCGGCTCCTCCGTCACGGTTTCTTGATGCAGATTTCTTCGTACCTGCCCATCATTCATATCCCTTGAGGTATGACACGCCAATCTACTGATTTTGAGCTCCGTAAAAGACCCTGTTAAAGATTGAAAATAATTCAGAAATGGCGTGTCTTATAGTGATTTCTTCTGTTTTAACTCTTTCTTCGTTGGTTAGGCGTCTACAATAATCAGAATAACTGAACAGATTTAGTGGAAGTTAGCTGTGCTCATAAATCTGTGAGATTAAAAAACAAATATTGTGTCAAACGCACGCAGAACCACGAAGACATAGATAGAGGAAGGGTGCCACACACTTCGGGTGAGGTCCCGCCGATCCAACATCGACGGGCGGCAGACTCGCAGGCTTCCACTTTGCGCTTCGGCCTGCGACGCCTGAAAGGCCTCAAAGTGGCACATCTCAAATTTATTTGCAGGTTGGTCGACCCGTGCGAGGTTGCACATGTGGTGATGTGTGGGCCTGACCGACGCACTCATAGAGCAGACACGGAGATTCGATTACACACAAACAAGCATTTTAATGAAAACAAGAGCAAAGGGAGGAGCTAAAAAAATTAGCAGAGGAAGAAAACATTTCGCGATGGGAAAGAACATCTACATAACAAACTATGCTATAAAAGAACACTAGAAGAGGTACAGACAAAAGACACATGCGCGGAATATTAATAAGATAACAAAAACATGAAACTACTGGAGAGACAAGAAAAATTTACGAAAAAAAAATAAGAAAAAGCTCAGGCTCACGCTTCTGAGCTTCGACGTGCGACGCAGCGCACACAACTACCAATATTAAAAAGAAAGGCTGGTTAAAATAAATTAACATTTTTAAAAAAATGTCACAATGAAAAGTTCCGTACGGACCAGGCCAGCTCTCGGTACATGTAGGGGAGTTGGCGGGTGCCCCTGAAAATCTCGCCGGCTTGGTAGACGACGAAGGTGCCCGGAATTGCAGCCGTCTCAATACGTTGCGCGGGTCACTCCATGCTCGTCACCTACGCGAGACTCGCGACACCGACGACCGCACTTCTTGCTGGCTGTACGTCAACTGCATATTCCGATGCAGTCCAAACTTTTTCAGGGGCGTACGCGTGCTCCCGTCACATCTGGGGGTAATTTTCCTTCTTTAGACCGCCCGTGCCCCTTTCGGTACAGGTGCAGGGAAGACGAGCCGGCGCCACGCTAGGTCGTTAGTAGCCGGATGTCGTCCTCCCAACATAAAAGCGCCCTTCCTTGGAAGATCGGGCCCCCGGATGATTTGAAAATTGGAATCGTTTGTGACACAGCCCCCTTCTCAAGAATATTTTTGCGTAATATTCAGGAAAATCAGAAACGCGCAATGTTTGAGAGCTTTCAGTGTTACGGTCGTCCACCAACGCGTTTAATTTTTTTTTTCGTGCACCATTTCGCTGACGTGGACGACACCGCAGAGAACACCCGACACACCACACTTTCACGGTCACTATACGATGAAAGTCATAACTCGCGCACGACGTCATGGTCACACACATACGAAAGGAAAATAACAAAAATACTGCACACTTTAGGGGTAAGACACGTAAGCATTCCTTGATGTTACTTATTAAAAATGCACGCTTTAAGCGGTAATGAAAAGTCACTTATTGACACGCAGCTTTCGAAAAAGATCAATGCGAAATAAATCGGCATGACCATTTGTGCACAGTTCTTGAACATGCTCCACACTAAAGCTCTTCATTTCGAAATAATAATAACAAGGAAAGCTTTGAGGAACATATATCGTCATGTTTATCACACATGCGTACCGTGATAGACTTGAATTATATGACCAACCAGTCTATTTTAAAAAAATTCCAACGAAATGAAATAAAATGTCCCTCAAACAGAGGTTCTCTAACGCAACGTGTAGTAAGTTTAAACAACAGAACATCGTCTAGAAACACACAGACGACACAAGAAAAGCAAGAGCTAAGCCACTGGTCCCTATATTTATCAAATGTTTCAAAATCGACTGACAGAAGTGAACATTGTTTCATAAAGGATCACATTAGCCTTAGAGGTTACGTTTACGTTTCGATGTACATATACATAACTTTTATCCGCGCTCGAGGTGGTCGCGCTCTTAGAGGAGCCGTTCGAAGCAACCAGGGCAGACAAAACAGTGGACGGCCGCTACCCGGACGCCTGTTTGCCGCTAGTTTGCCCTGTGGTAGCAAGCCATCGTCGACACCGCGTTCTACGGAAATGGGCCTCGCAACCACGTCGCATCGTCAAGGCATAATGCGCTCCTTCCCCGTGCATTCCGCTCCCCGAACACAAGATTGGAGTGGTGGGGGTTGGCTCCTCCGAGCTGCAGGAACGATTGCCTGTCTCACCCATCTACCCTTCGGGTGGTTTGGAGAATGGGGACGCGCTCGCCTCGCGATTGTCACACCGCGCAAAAAAATATTTCGTTGTGTTGTGTCACGTTTGGGGCCTCTCATTTGCATTGGTTTTCTTACAGCCCTGGCTGCTTTCTGTACTCTTTGGCGTCCTTTTCGTTTGGCACACTTTCTTGTGCACTTTTTTGAAGCATCTGCTTCCATCAAATCTTGAGCAGAACTACTCTGAATGGTCTGAATTGATAGTGTGAACAGAACCGGGATTACTTCTTCTTGAATCAATGCTATCCTTACTTGAGGACAGCTTAACCAGCTCCTGAACAATGCAAATGAATTCCTCAGGGCTGTGCCGCTCGCACCTGAAAGAGCTACCTACAACTGTACGGTTCAGTTCACTATGAACTTCAGCACATGGCTCTGACCCACTGTATTTACAGAAGTTCTCGCCTGCCGATCTGGTAGTACTGCGGACTTCAGTGTTAGCCGCCATAGAGACGCACATACACGGTGGCTGTGGCGGGTCACCAGCAGAGGATTTTTCTGTACCATTCGAACCCTGCCGGCACAGCCCCTCGTTAGCATTTCTCCAGCTTTCATTGGCCTCTTTTGCCACAAAAGCGCTTTCTACAGCTAACACATTTGGTTCAGGAATGAACCTACTGTCCGCCTCACAATTACTACCGACCTGCCCTGCCTTCGGCGGCTCTACACATTCGGGCTCTTTGCATCTTTTAAGCATTGCATCAAAAGCCACAAACTCGCGCCACCTGCTTTGAATCTTCAGGCTCAGTTTCTCAACGTACTCATGGTACGACTGTGCCAACTTGTTAGATGCATGGACGGTCGCGCTGTTAGAAATTCCAGAGCTTGAGCAGGCGTCCGAATGCGTAGTGAGCGGTACTAATTTCAAGTGCTCTTTCGCTTCTTCTATTCTGAGTCTGGACCGCTCTTTTTCTCGTTCCATCTCGAGTTGCATATTTTGCATGTACCACTTTCGTTCAGCATCACGTTCCTCTTTCCGTCTATTTCGTTCTTTTTCGACGCAATTTAACAACTCATTGACTAAAAGCCAAAGGCTTTGTAGGCATGAGTTGTTAAATTGCCCCGTTTAACCAGCTTACCAAACTCCGTGCCGTTCATTGTTAAAAACAGTTGGCTACCAACCAAACAATAAAGGGACGTCTACATACTGCACGCTCAGAGTTACGTCAGTCTCCCATACATCACCACGCGGTCGGCCAGTCTTGTCGCGGACGCCAGATAATTCACACACTTCGGGTGAGGCCCCGCCGATCCAACATCGTTGTGCGGCAGACTCGCAGGCTTCCACTTTACTCTTCGGCCTGCGACGCCTGAAAGGCCTCGAAGTAGCACATCTCAAATTTATTTGCAGGTTGGTCGACCCGTGCGGGGTTGCACGTGTGGTGATGTGTGGGCCTGACCGACGCACTCATAGAGCAGACACGGAGATTTGATTACAGACAAACAAGCATTTTAATGAAAACAAGGGCAAAGGCAGCAGTTAGCAGAGGAAGAAAACTGTCACGATGGAAAAGAACAGCTACATAACAAAGTATGCTATAAAAGAACACTAGAAAAGGTACAGACAAAAGACACATGCGCGGAATATTAATAAGATAACAAAAACATGAAACTACTGGAGAGACAAGGAAAATTTACGAAAAAAAAAGAAGAAAAAGCTCAGGCTCGCGCTTCTGAGCTTCGACGTGTGACGCAGCGCACACAACTACAAATGTTAATAAAAAGGCTGGTTAAAATAAATTAACATTTTTAAAAAAATGTCACAATGAAAAGTTCCGTACGGACCAGGCCAGCTCTTGGTACACGTAGGCGAAATGACGGGTGCCGCTGAAGGTCTCGCCGGCTTGGTAGACGACGAGGGTGCCCGGAATTGCAGCCGTCTCAATACGTTGCGCGGGTCACTCCATGCTCGCCACCTACGCGAGACTCGCGACACCGACGACCGCACTTCTTGGTGGCTGTACGTCAACTGCATATTCCGATGCAGTCCAAACTTTTTCAGGGGCGTACGCGTGCTCCCGTCACATCTGGGGGTAATTTTCCTTCTTTAGACCGCCCGTGCCCCTTTCGGTACAAGTGCAGGGAAGACGAGCCGGCGCCACGCTAGGTCGTTAGTAGCCGGATGTCGTCCTCCCAACATAAAAGCGCCCTTCCTTGGAAGATCGGGCCCCCGGATGATTTGAAAATTGGAATCGTTTGTGACAAAGAGAATCTGAACCCCCTACACTACGAAATGTTTCAGTAATTTAGCTTTTCAGTGTATACTAAAATATTAACACGCATTCACAGCGACCACCAATTGCCAAAGTTCTGCAGCCCCCCCCCCCCCCCCTCAAAAACAAACATTCTGGGTAGCCTTGCGCCAAACGCTCACAGTTGGCGAAGCTTAATGTAGCGTGTCTCTGCACAAATGCGCGCTGTAAATTTCACCTTTTTGACAGTATGACGTCTTAAAACTAGTTCAAGTATAACATAGTCAGACTAGAAATGCACCGCCTAAAAATAGCAGCTGTGCTAAGGGGCATTGCATGGATAATGGTAATGGGGCATTGACGTGTGATTTAAATGCGTGTACTTGTGGACACACACTCATATATATATATATATATATATATATATATATATATATATATATATATATATATATATATATATACATATGTGTGTGTGTGTGTGTGTGTGTGTGTGTGTGTGTGTGTGAAAGAAGTGTATACCTAAGGTCTCGTTTTTCCGTATTTTGACACAATATTAATGAGATCTAACAGACAATAATGCCAAGGAATGTATAGGGGAAGTTATTAGAACAAATGTAATGTAATTAAGAAGAAAGAAAATTGGGTGAAAAAATAACCAGCTGTGAGCAGGAATCGAACCTACGACCTTCGTTTAACGCGTTCAATGCTCTAACCACTGAGCTATCACAGCGGCCTTACCCCAATTCAGTTTTTTGGGTTTATATGTGAATTTAAACTTGGGAGTGTCCGTAAGCGCCATCTTTAGCCAAGCGGCGAGTGTGGGACACACTTTTATGAGCCTGTGTGGCGTCACGTAGCACGTGAAATTATTAAGAGTGGGCAGCTGACCAATAGTCCCTCGTATACAACCTAATGACACCAAGTCTGCCAGTACGAGACCCTCGTTAATGAATAAGGAAAGAAGTATATACCTAAGGGCTCGTTTTTCCGTGTTTTGGCACAATAACAATGAGATCTAACAGACAATAATGCCAAGGAAAGTATAAGAGAAAATATTAGACCAAATTGTAATGTAAATATGAAGAAAAGTGGGTGAAAAGATAACTTGCCGTGTGCAGGATCCGAACCTGCGACCTTCAAATGACGCGTTCGATGCTCTACCACTGAGCTACCACGACAGCTATCCCCCCAACCACTTTATAGGGTTTATATCTGAAGTAAACGTGGGAGTGTCAGTCAGCGCCAACAGTAGCCATGGCGGCGAGTGTGGCACACTCTTTTTGAGCCTGTTTGGCGTCACGCAGCACGTGAACTTATTACGAGCGGGCAGCTGACCAATACTCCCAATAGTCCCAGCTGACCAATAGCTGACCAATACGAGGTTGGTTACACTTGAAGCATTTTATTTTCTGATCCCTACACATTTGCGTTTCATTCGTTTGTTGTAAAATTTTGTAACTATTCAGTTCCAGCATTCGGGACGCTGAAGGCAGTGGTCATGAAGCCGTCTAATGGAATTTACCGCCACTGCTCGTGCCTCTCGAGCACAACGTGGTTTTACGAATTCTGTCGTAGTTGGAAATCGCGACTAGCCACTGCACTTTCGTGAAGGTAATTTAAGTGTTCCCTTTCATATTGCTCACTTACTGTACATCCACCATGTTCACCGAATCGGTGGCTGCTATCGTCGCTTACTACAAGTAGCCTACATAAGGATTAAATTCTGGCTGTCCATCGTATGCACGAATATGCCATACATTGATTTTTCTCGATCGCATCATTTCGTAGTAGACCATTACCCGATGAGGTTGTGTTATCAGCCGGACGTAAACAGCTCTAATGTGTATACGGGAGCCATCGTATAGCCTTTCTACAAGCCACTGGGGCTGGATACGCGTCTTTAGATTTGTTCTAGCCTGGTTGTATTATATTCTCACCTCCCTAACTTAGCATAGTCATTCATTACTCAATTGCTCTCCCGCCCTCCTTCCCCAAAGTGAAGTTACAGAACAAATCCCCACCGTTGTAGTCTCGTGGCTTGGGCACTCGGCTGCTGACCCGCAAGTCGCTGGATCAAATCCCGGCTGCAGCGGCTGCATTTGCGATGGGGGTGAAAACGGCGTAGGCCCGCGTGCTCAGATTTGGGGGCACGTTGAAGGATTCCAGGTGGTCGAAATTTCCAGAGCCCTCCATGACAGCGTTTCTCATGATCATATGGTGGTTCTGGGACGTCGCCCCCCACCCCCCTTCATATTGTTACGTGAGTAACGAGACAAAGTATTGCGAATATATTCGAAAAATATATTTGCAAGAGCGGTTGCAGCACTGGCCAGTCTGGCTCCGAGCTCGAGCAGCAGCGACCCTCATCTTCTTCGTCGGGCGCACACGCGCATTCGCACTATGGTTTGTGGCAGCCTACAGGTAGCATAACCCCCGTCGGCAAAGGCGCCGTCTCGGCGCATCTAGATGTCAAGATCATTGGGCGAGTGGTACTGCTTCAGGCGTGCGACGTGTACGATGTCGCTGGCCCTAGGGGTGGATGAAGACGGCGAGGCAGCAGGAGTGATTTCATAAGTGACGGGAGTCACCTCACGAAGCACTCTGTATGGCCCTGTGTACCGAGAGAGCAGCTTGTCAGACAGGCCAACGTGCCTGGTCGGAGACCACAGCAGAACCAACGAACCGGGCGAAAAGTGCACATCGCGGTGTCGTTGGTCGTACCGACGCCGTTGGTTTGCTTGGGAGGTCAGAAGGCGAGCACGAGCGGTTTCGCGTGCGTGGGCGGCCCGGCTGATGGCGTCCAGAGCATATTGTGAAGTTGGAGCTGCTGGTAACGGAATCGTCGTATCGAGGGGTAATGTGGGTTCGCGGCCGAACAGCAAGAAAAAAGGGGAGTAACCAGCAGTGTCGTGGCGCGAAGAATTGTAGGCAAATGTCACGTATGGTAAAGCGATGTCCCAGTCAGAGTGATCTGAGGAAACGTACTTTGCAAGCATGTCAGTTAGGGTTCGGTTCAGGCGTTCTGTGAGGCCATTTGTTTGCGGATGGTACGACGTAGTGAGCTTGTGGCGTGTTTCACAAGAGCGTAGGATGTCCGCTATGACTTTCGATAGAAATGTGCGGCCTCGGTCCGTGAGCAGCTGGCGTGGAGCACCATGTTGCAAGATCACGTCGTGTAGAAGAAAATCGGCGACGTCAGTGGCGCAACTTGTTGGAAGGGCGCGTGTGATTGCGTAGCGTGTGGCGTAGTCTGTGGCCACAGCTATCCACCTGTTGCCAGCAGAAGACAGAGGAAAAGGGCCGAGTAAGTCCAAGCCGACGCGAAAGAAAGGTTCAGTAGAAATATCGAGTGGTTGAAGGCGCCCAGCCGGAAGCGTCGATGGTGTTTTGCGGCGCTGACATTCCTCACACGCCGCGACGTATCTTCTGACGGACCGTGCCAGACCTGGCCAATAGAAGCGACGGCGAATCCGGTCGTATGTGCGGGACACACCCAGGTGACCGGCAGTAGGAACGTCATGGAGTTCGTGGAGTATAGCCAAGCGGAGGTGTTTGGGTATGGCAAGCAGCAGAGATGGGCCGTCTGGATGGAAGTTATGCCGGTATAATGTGCCATTCTGGAGTACGAACGAGCGATAGGATCGGTTCGATGGGGAGGAGTCGAGGCGCTCAATGATAGCCCGTAGGGCTGCATCACGGCGTTGCTCGTCGGCTATGTGGTTCAGTTGAGAAACGGAGCACACGCAGGCGTCGTTGTCAGGTATGGTGGCCGATGGGCCAACTGGATAGCGAGAAAGGCAATCGGCGTCCTGGTGCAGGCGTCCAGACTTGTATATCACAGCAAAGGTGTATTCTTGCAGTCGCAGAGCCCAGCGACCAAGTCGACCTGTAGGATCTCTTAAGGATGAAAGCCAGCAGAGCGCGTGGTGGTCGGTGACGACGGAAAAGTGAGTGCCATATAAATATGGGCGGAATTTTGAGACCGCCCAGACAAGAGCAAGGCATTCTCGCTCCGTGATCGAATAGTTACGCTCTGCAGGTGTAAGGAGGCGGCTAGCATACGCGATAACGCGGTCGTGTCCCTGTTGGCATTGGGCGAGAACGGCTCCGATACCGTGACCACTGGCATCAGTTCGGACCTCAGTTGGGGCAGATGGGTCAAAGTGGGCCAGGATAGGGGGCGTCGTCAAAAGTGTTATGAGGTGAGAGAAGGCGGCAGCTTGAGTGGACCCCCACGAAAATGGAACGCCTTTCTTCAAAAGATCGGTAAGTGGTTGGGCGATTGCCGCAAAATCTTTCACGAACCGCCTAAAGTAGGAGCAAAGTCCCACAAAGCTCCGGACATCTTTGGCGGATTGGGGTATTGGGAAACTCGTGACGGCACGAATTTTCTCAGGGTCCGGTCTCACACCAGAAGCATCGACAAGGTGGCCCAGCACGGTAATCTGTCGGCGGCCGAAGTGACACTTCGAGGAGTTCAACTGGAGGCCAGCTTTGCGGAAGACGTCGAGAATGGCCGACAGACGCTCAAGGTGGGTCTCAAATGTAGGTGCAAATACGAGGACGTCGTCTAGGTAACACAGGCATGTTGACCATTTGAATCCGTGTAGCAGAGAGTCCATCATACGTTCGAACGTGGCGGGGGCATTGCATAGACCGAAGGGCATAACCTTGAATTGGTATAGGCCATCTGGAGTGATGAAGGCGGTCTTTTCTTGGTCTTTCTCGTCTACGGCAATCTGCCAATAACCAGAACGAAGGTCGATGGATGAAAAGTAGCGTGCGCCGTGGAGACAATCGAGGGCGTCATCAATACGTGGTAAAGGATACACGTCCTTTTTGGTGATTCGATTTAGATGCCGGTAATCGATGCAAAAGCGCCATGTGTTGTCCTTCTTTTTAACCAGGACGACGGGTGACGCCCATGGGCTTGATGAGGGCTCAATAATGCCTTTAGTTAACATCTTATTCACTTCAGCTTGAATAATCTGGCGCTCCGACGCGGACACGCGATACGGTCGACGGTGAATGGGAGCAGCATCACCGGTGTTGATGCGGTGCTTTACAAGAGAAGTTTGGCCGAGTGGTCGGTCGTCAAGGTCGAAGATGTCACGGTAGGAAGCTAGAAGGCGTGCGAGAGCGGCTGTTTGCTCTGGGGGAAGGTCAGGGTCGATCATGGGACGTATTGACATGTCGAGGCATGTGGCATCGAGTGGGCGACAAGAAAAATTGGTGCATGCGTCGGCTGCGAAAGTGGTGACGTGATCATCGGCTAAGGACCGCAACGTGGCGATTAGGATGCCTTCAGGGAGGACTTGCTTTGTGAAGCCGAAATTTATGACGGGTAGACGGGTCCGGTTGGAGGCTACAGTTACGATGCAGTGAGGGACGGTGACGTCACGTGCCAGTAGGACATCAGGAATCGGTGTGACGATGTAATTCCCATCCAATACGGGTGAGGTCGTGGCGAATTCGGTGAATGTGAGGGCTTTAGGCGGTAAGCGGAGGAAGTCTGTGGCAGAAAGGCCGTGTTGAGGTTCAGGGTGAATATCCGGCTGAAGAGGAAGGTCTAAGCAAAGAGTACCAGCGGAACAGTCGATCAGAGCAGAATGGGTCGACAGGAAGTCCATCCCTAAGATGAGGTCATGAGGACAGTTCTGGAGCACCGTGAATAGAACAGGAATGTAACGGTCGGCGATGCTTATGCGAGCCGTACACATGCCAATGACAGGAACAGTGCCGCCATCGGCCACACGTACAGCTTCGGTAGCAGGAGGCGTGAGTACTTTTCTTAAGCGGCGACAAAGATGAACGCTGATTATGGACACATGAGCGCCAGTATCGACTAGTGCCGACAGAGAAATACCGTCCACGTGTACATCGACAAGATTTTTGTTCGTATGAAGCGTCAATGGAGGGTTTGGTTCAGACAGGGATGATGCAGCACTACCTCCAGGGGCTGCACTGTCTAGTTTTCCGTCGGGTACGATGAAAAGTTAGGCGGCGAGTGATGGCGGCGTGGCTGGGGCGACGGGGAACGACGGCGTTGAGGGGACGGAGAACGAGCAGGAAGGCGGCTGTTAGACGTGTCGAAAGCAGGGGCGGTACGGCTGGACGAATACCGGCGAAGATCTTCATATGGGCTATAAGGTGCGAAAAACTGGCTCCTATGTGGCGGCGTCCAGGAGGCACGGCAGTAGCGGGAGACATGTCCAACGCGGTGGCACCGGAAGCAGATCGGTTTGTCGTCAGGAGTTCGCCATTCCGCCGGGTTGCGAGATCGTGGAGCAACAAATGGGTCACGTCGAGGTGGATTAATGGGAATTGGTCTGGAGGAGGGGCAAGAGATGGGGCAAGCATCAGGGAACCCGCGGTTGGCGAATTCTTGTCGTACGACCGCCTGAATAACGGAGATCGCGGGGGTTGTCGGCATCGTATGTTCGAAAGAAGTGGGCTGAAGCGGCGCTGGACTTGCTGCTTCAAGTTCCCGTCGAACGATACGCGTTACACTCTGCTCAAAGGGCGGTGTGACGGTAGAATCGGAGCAGGTGGACGTAGCCGCCGTGTTTGGCAACCGAGAAAAAGGAGGGCGCACCCGACGGCTTTTTGCTGTTTCGAAACGGCGGCATTCTTGAATTACACGGTCGATGGTCGAGACGTTAGTGTACACCAGCAAATTGAAGGCGTCGTCCGCGATCCCCTTCAAAACGTGTCCAACCTTTTCAGCCTCAGACATCGCCTCGTCTACTTTTCGGCAAAGAGCGAGAACTTCTTGGATGTATGACACATACGATTCAGTTGGCGACTGGACACGGGTAGCCAGCTCCTGTCGTGCAGCTGCGTGGCGACCGGTCGGGTCCCCAAAGATGTCACGTAGCTTCTCCTTGAACGTGTCCCAGCTGGTGAGTTCGGACTCATTTGTCTCGTACCAGACACGCGGGGTTCCGTCCAAGTAGAAGAGAACATTAGCGAGCATCATGGTAGGGTCCCAGCGGTGAGTTTGACTGACCCGTTCATAAAGGCGAAGCCATTTGTCGACGTCGAGGCCAGGTTGCGCAGAAAATGTCCCGGGATCACGGGGTGTTTGGACGGCGACAAAGGTTGTCGGAGAAGCCGCAGATGGTGAAGCGGACGCGTTGTCACTGAAAGCCATGGCGGGAAGCTGGAGGATGCGGCCACTGCGGAGCTGCGTGGTGAGGACGGGGATCGTTCCACCTCCACCAAATATGTTACGTGAGTAACGAGACAAAGTATTGCGAATATATTCGAAAAATATATTTGCAAGAGCGGTTGCAGCACTGGCCAGTCTGGCTCCGAGCTCGAGCAGCAGCGACCCTCATCTTCTTCGTCGGGCGCACACGCGCATTCGCACTATGGTTTGTGGCAGCCTACAGGTAGCAATATCAATCAAGTTACAGAATGAAGCAAGGAAATGTACAGCTCAGGCCTCTCTATACCTTTCTTATCTACCTCTCTGCCTTTCTGTAAATAAATTCTCCCTCTCTCGCTTGTCCCGGAAGCTAGTTCGGATGACAGGTGGGCCGGTCGCACGCATCGATAACCCCGATTCCGCAGGGCCGCTTGCCGGACGGTTGCGGAGGCAAACAAATGTACCTTCGTGTGTGCACGAGGCCACACTGACTGGGATCCACAGAGAGCATCTTCGTCCGCTCGAGTGAGCATTGGTGCGAGGAAGACGTCGAGCGTAAGAGGGGCCCTTGAGCTTTGGGAAAAGGCTGCTGTCTATCGATGCTGTAATGTTGTATCCCTGTTCCACCTAACACACGCGCCACGCCGTATAGTTATTTGGAAGGCACAGTGTATACTGTAAAATCGACTTACTTGTATTATTTCAAGTAAAACATTCTGAGCTCGATATACTAAAAAATATATATACTAGGAGTCATCCGAACACACTAAATACGCTAAAAGCACACTTTCTTGCCCTCAATGTTGGCACTGATTGGTTCGATGGAAGCTGTCGTATATAAGCAGCATAGCACCATCTCAAGGTGACGCCAATGAGCACCTCTATTGAGAAACAAAGAAAAAGTAGATTGAAAGAAAGTGGGAAGGCATTCGTGTTGTCAGGTGCTAGACACATAGCTTGCAAGTAGGCGCCTTCTTCTTCTCGACGCTACCACCGCCACCACCCGCGTGAAAGTATTCACGGTACCCAGAAATGCAGTTGCTCTAGCCGCAAAATATCAATAAACAAAGTTAAAAGCAATAGTTAGACCTATACAACGTAACACTATCCACCCATCCACCCACTCATCTATCTATCTATCTATCTATCTATCTATCTATCTATCTATCTATCTATCTATCTATCTATCTATCTATCTATCTATCTAACTACCTAGGTAATAACATTGTCATGTCGATTCTTTAATTCGTATGGTGCACAAACTTGCAATGACAAGCACCATCCTGCAATTATTTCACTTCTCCCCGCCTCCTTCCCCACGACCGAAGCAACTCGTCTTTTCTTTTTCTGCCAGTAACTATGATCATTCGCCCAGCTCTGCAAATATATTATATTATAATCAGTTTTTCACGTAAATGGAAAAGTTCAGTGAAATATGTGTTTCTACTCGAATTTTTGCTGGTAAATGACATGCCTTTTTTCAAGATTAATTTTGAAAGAATCCGAACTAACCTTTGGCTAGGGATTCGGATGCATTTTTGACATAGTTTTAATTTGTAATATATTTTGTGTAAATAAAGATTCAATGAACTTCACTCATCATGAGTGCAGCATTACCCCCCTCCCCTCTGTAAAGAAAGAAAAGTGTAGGGCAGCTCTGCACTATAGTGCCGCGAAGACGGGTAGCAGCGGAGCTGTTAGAGTTTTCCTCCTCTTTACATTCACCTTCTTATTTATTTATTTCTATATCTGCCTATTTTTTATTTATTTCTCATTCTTCCCGTCTTTCGTTTTCCGTCTTCCAGTTCTGCATTTCTCGCTCCCTCATTTTATTTCTTTTCCTCGCTCTTCATATCTTTCTATATTTCGTGCTCTCGGTTATTGCTCCATATTTTTTTCTTCCTTTCGTTCTCTGTAATTTCTGCCTTTATTGCTATAGTATTGTATACTCTATCCTCTTATCCTTTTTTCTCCTCCTCACCCTCACGTGGATCCTCCTCTCCCCACTTCTCACCCGCTTTTTTTTCTTTTTTTGTCTTTGGCAAGTCACTCGCCTTCGGATAATGTGTACGTGAGTCCCAATCTCGCCTTGCGAAGAACTTTTTTCGCCTAGCATTTCTGTCTCCATCTACCTATAATTCTATTCCTTTCTCTCTCTTCGTACTCGTGGTCTCGCACATCGCAGCCATGCATCGCGGGCAAGAGAAATCGGCGCTTTTAGATGTAAGCATGTTACTGTAACATTGTGCTTCTTGTTATTGTTTCGCACAACGAGCTGGTTCGATATGAGAGGTCCGATGAGCCACCTCAGGACACTTCTCGAAGGACGAGTCCGCTTGACGCGAACGTTTAATGGCAACAGCTTCAGATCACTTAAGCCAAAATATAATGAGTCCCACCTCTCGCATACAGTCACCAAGAAATACAGAAGCTGCACACTATAGTGCCCAAACAACAGGTCCCAAGCACGCAATTCCTATACACAGAATGCATCACGGAACGTTAAAGGAGCGGCATCTCCCCCGCGTCGTTGCGCAGGAGCCTGGGCACGAAGCACGGGGCTAATGTCGTCGCCCCCGTTGGCGTCGGCGTCGAACAGCCTCATGAACTGCAGGAGAAGCAGCCCTGCCGGTGGACGCTGCATAAGCTGACGCCGCCTTTCACGCACTGGCCTCGAGGTGGAGTCCCGGCCAGACAGCCTCAGCTTAGTTTGAACCCGAAGATCGACAGCTCAGACCTGTCCACGGGCACGGGAACGGCAGCGCAGCCATGTAGTCCTGGAGCCCCTCTGGTCACCGGACGATGTAGTTGGCAGCCTTGGCTCGGGTCGTTGTTGTTGTTGTTGTTTCCCTGTGCAAATGGCTCGTACCCAAAGAAGGGGATTGGCCGATTATAAGGTGAATTTGCCCTAAACTTTCAGCATTGCGTCATTCCTACAATTTTTTGTAACTTAATTTTGATTTGAAATACCGATATCAAGTTTGCAGAAAAAAAAAAGAAAAATAGTGAGACAGCAATTTAGCAAGAAAATCGTTTAGTCGCAGTGATGTATTCTTGAACGGCGAATAAAACATCCCTGTGGCTGAAACCCAGTGTAGAGGCTCCAAATGAAAGAAGATCAGGTTGTGATAGTTGCAAGCCCAGTCTTTGAAGAGGTGGTGCTAGTATGCTTTGCCTGAATAAATCGAAACGGCGACAATGTAATAAAAAATGACTGATCGTTTCCTCTTGATTACAGTGAATGCACATAGGGGAATTCAATATGCCTGATCTATGCAAGTAAAAATTGAGGGAGGTAACGCGGCAACGAAATTTCGTGATGACAACTTCCATCATCCTTGATTTAGTCAGTTCACTGCGCCAGGGAAATAACAAGTGTTTGAACTCTGGAGAAGCCGTCAGTGCAGGGTCAGATAAATTTTGCCTGATTTTAAGTGTGCGAAATCGCGCCACCGTAATGTATACTGTATGAGGGAAAATAGGAATAATTGGTGTCGAAAGGGATGCCTTCGCAAGAGAATCAGCTATTTCGTTTAACAACAAACCTTTGTGCCCTGGTGTCCAGATTAAATGAATACTTCGGAGATGACAGGGGATCAACGATTTAAAAAGTTTCACTATAGGTGAGTGACCAGATGCGGACAGAGAAGAGCACACTGATAATGAATCAGTTATGACTGCTACAACTGGAATGGAAATATTTACCTTTCGCAAAGCTAACATTATTGCCATGAATTCAGCCAGAAAGACAGGAAGAAAGTCCGGTAAGCGAAGTGAAAATGACCAATCAAGTACGGGGCAATATATTCCAACGCCTGATTTTTCATGTGATTGAGATGCGTCCGTTGCTATAATGACATTTGTTGGCAGAGTACTTAAATGGTCCTGCAATAAACCATTTAAAATGCCTGTAGGTAATAGCTTTGCGTGAGTTGGGAAGATATCATGGTAAACAATTTCTGGAGAATTTTGTTGCTCAGTTAAAGGAATCAGATCACGAACGTGTACATTTAGGGGCTCAAGTAACGATTGAACAAATACTATTTGTGGTTTGGTAAATCTGGGCCAATGCACGGAGAAGAAAAGGTCAGGATTGGAAATAAAAATAATTTGTTCAGGGTTAAACGGGGCTTCATATAGTCGTAAAAAGGTCTGCACAGTAAGAATGTTAAAGCGACATAATAAGGTTGGTATTCGTGCTTCAAGGTATAACACTGCATTTGCAGTATACTTTGGAAGTCCTAAGCAGAGCCGTAAAGCCTCTCTTTCCAACAGAACGAGCGGCCGAAGTTTGTAGGCTGGCGCACCAGAAAAAAGAATGCAGCCAAACTCCAACACAGGTCGGACATACATTTTATATATAATCAAAAGTGCCTTTCTTCTCATACCTGATCTACAATTGCTCAACCTCCGCAATACGCCCATCGCGCGTACTGCTTTTGTCGCGATGTATTCAATGTGATGGCGCCAATTTAGATGCTCATTATACATAACTCCAAGATATTTCAATGATTGTACTTGTGGGATATCTTGAAGCTTGTAATTAATAGATATGTGCACGGGATCTTTAATTGGAAAAACGAGAATAGCACATTTACCGGTATTCAGGTTCAACATCAATCCATCCAACCAATGTTCTATTTTATTAAGATATGTTTGCAATATAGTGTAGAGACAGTGGAAGTCATGTGCCATAGCAAAGAAAGCAATGTCATCGGCATAAACATAGGTTTTCACTTCTGGATGAACGGGGATGGTACTAAGCAATATGTTGAATAAAACCGGGGAAAGTACTGACCCCTGAGGTACACCTCGGGTTTGCTTGTGCTTACAGGAAGAGAAACCGCCTTGATAACAATAGAATTCTCTTCTACTTAAAAATTCCGTCACCCATGCTACTATATAAGGTGGAAGTCCATGACTCCATAACTGATTAGTCAAGATAGAATACTCTACACTATCATATGCTTTACATATGTCTAACGTTACTAAAGCCGCAAAGTGCTTTTTGTGACGGGCAATATGAATACGACTTTCCAGATCTACATGTGCATGTCATATGGAATATCCAGATCTAAAGCCAATTTGGGAAGAACTCAACAGTTGTTTTTCGTTAATAAACCTAATTATACGACCATGAAGTACCCTTTCAATAAGTTTTACTACATTAGATGTTAAGGCTATCGGTCGTATGTTGTCTAAATTATAGCCTGCCCCCTGTTTCTTAAGCAATGGTATAATTTTCGCAATCTTCCATTCAGAAGGGATCCATGCTCTTCTAAGGGAATAATTGACGAGACCTAACAGATCATTCGGATATTCCCTGTGAAGTATTTTTAGCATTGTATTTGTTATTCCATCGGGGCCTGGTGCTGCATTTGGCAATCTTTCCATAGCCTGATTTAATTCGGAAGCCGATATTTCTGTGTAGTCATAGATGGTTGTTGTGTAAGCCGAATTAGGAAGATGCGTTGAGAACCTGTTTTCTAATTCTTTAGCGAACTGATTCAATGATTCCTGTAGTTCCTGTGAGGTGTAAACTACTGAGTCAACGTTTCCTGGTATAGGGGTCTTCTTCCTACCACGAAGGAAGTTGAATAAAGCACGTTTGTTATTTGATTTAGTCCGAAACCAGACCACCCTGATGCGTGGCTCGTCTTCCTCTGCCACTTGTTTGTTTGTTTGTTTGTTTGTTTGTTTCCCTGGACTAATGGCTCATACCCACTCAGGGGGTTTGGCCGCCGCTGCGACTCTTCTTTTTTTTCCTGCCTCGCGCGTGCTTTGAACCATGCGGCGTCTGCGTCGAATTGGCGCTTCAGTCGTTTCTTGTTATTTACTAACATTCGGGCCAGCTTCTTCTTCCTTGCCGACTTCGAACTTTGGTTCATGGCGCGCACTTCAAATTCCGCTCGCTCAATCCGTTTCAAGTTCCGCGCACTCCAAACACTTTCAATTCCGCGCACTTCATCACAGTTACACTACACTTCTGGCTGGCTCACACACCCACCCTGCAGGAAAACTGGTCGAGAGTCGGATAGCTTATATATATATATATATATATATATATATATATATATATATATATATATATATATATATATATATATATATATATATATATATATATATATATGCGATCTAACGGACAGTAATGCCAAGGAATGTACAGGGGGAGTTATTAGAGCATCGAACGCGTTATTCGAAGGTCGTAGGTTCGATTCCTGCTCATGGCTGATTCTTTTTTAATCCACTTTTCTTTCTTCTTATGTACATTCCATTGGTTCTAATAGCTTCCCCTGTACATTCCTTGGCATTACTGTCTGTTAGATCTCATTAATATTGTGTCAAAACACGGAAAAACGAGCCCTTAGGTATACACTTCTTTCCCATGTATATATATATATATATATATATATATATATATATATATATATATATATATATATATAAGAATAATTTCTCGTTTTGTGCAAAAAATACTTTTATTTATGAAATCATTTTGGGGGGAAGAAGGGTACGAAAACAGCGCTTGTCTGTTCATGATTATCTTTTTGGGGGCACCGCACAAACCACGGCGAGCTACAACAGCTTCGCTGGTAATATCCCTGCGTCGTCTCGGCCCTGACGCTGAACGCGATTGTCGCACGCTATCGGCATATCGCAGCGAAAGCCATACTGAACGCCATGTCGTCCACGCGCGCGTGTCGAATGCGGGCTTGCTCTCGGCGGCGTTTCGCAATCCATCACGCGAAGAAAGCGGCCCCGAAACAGCCGCGAAGACTGATTTCACTGCAGCCGTGACAGTGTCAAAAGTGCATGTATACATAATGGAACGGCTTGTCAGCACGCTGGCGCTGAAGTGTCGGCTTACATTTTCCCGAAATATTGAAGACCTTTAAGGCGCGAGTATGACGAATGCTCGGGCGCTTGTAGCATTAGACTGGAACGCTGGGCGAGCAGGAATGCTTGCATGATTGACGCAGCGCTAGAGACGAAGGCGAACAGAACACAGAGCGCGCAAAACGGGCGCTGTCTCGCAATTGAAAAATTTATTTCGAAAGATCAAACCGGAGAAAACAGCACCAGGCATAGCAGACATGTGCAAAAGTCAAACATGCGCACGACTTCATTCCAAATGAATTGCTTTACTGTCAGACTTATGCGCGTCTCTGCTATGCCCGGCGCTGTTTTCTGCGGTTTGGTTTTCCGAAATAAATGTTTCAGTTGAGAGTCAGCACCCGTTTTGTGTACTCACTGTTCCATTCGCCTTCGTCTGTAGCGCTGCGCCAACCATGCATTTCTGGCCTCTCGCATTTCAAGCAGCTTCCAATCGTAGAGAGGTCACAACATGAGAACTCAGATGGGCGCACCCTCAAGCGACTGGTTCTTCGAGCCATGAATGCTCATTACATATCTAAATATGCATAAATGAAACCGTGCTAAACAAAGTTGTCAACACGCATGTGCAAAATATATGCACTGACCATGCAGAAAGCCCACTCGGCACACTGCCATATGTTAAAGTTTGGTATACAATTTCAGAAATGAAGCGCACAGCCGACAACTCCTCCATTTTACAAATATTCCGCGCAGTATGAACCTGCTATGTGAACCTTGTGATAATAAAGCGTACATGCATATTCACGGAACGTGACCATAATTCAAGACTATACACATACACAACACAGCTCTGCACACATGCCCCGCCGTGGTGGTCTAGTGGCTAAGGTACTCGGCTGCTGACCCGCAGGTCGCGGGTTCAAATCCCGACTGCGGCGGCTGCATTTCCGATGGAGGCGGAAATGTTGTAGGCCCGTGTACTCAGATTTGGGTGCACGTTAAAGAACCCCAGGTGGTCGAAATTTCCGGAGCCCTCCACTACGGCGTCTCTCATAATCATATGGTGGTTTTGGGACGTTAAACCCCACATATCAATCAAGCTCTGCACACATCTATATCGTGTGCAATGTTTTATGTCCAACAAAGTATCCTGAAACCCTATATTCCCCGCTAAGGTATAGCTTAGCGCCTAGAGCTGTTCCACTGCTAAGCTCTGGAATTAAGGCTCGACTCTTGGCCGCGGCGACCGCGTTTCAATAAACTAGCGGTAAAATGCAAACAAACCCTTTATGCACGCATTAAGCAACCCTAGCGGGATCAAATTCACTATCTCCCACTATAACGTACCTCATAATCAAATCACAGTTATTCAACTTTATGGCACAGGGTTTATTTCCATTCCACGTCGTCTTCGGTGTCGCTTTAAGTGGTGGAACGTACACTGTGCGAGACGGCGCTCAAGGGATGCGTTTCGGTTCGTGCGGTCCGCATCTGGTCCATCCGGCGCGCTCGCACCGGCGAAACCTTGCGATGGCCAACGCCCATCTGCTGTGGACACGCAGGGCGTATTGCACGCAGCTCACTGGTCCATGCCGCTATGTCTGACCACGTTAAGAGCCCAAAAAAAGGCGACCGGTTTTTCGGCTCCTTTTCGTACGCGTACGATGAGCCGTCACACAACGGTGCAGACGGCGAGCATTGAAGTAGGCGGGGACAATATGGTGAAAGATCCGGAACAGTGTCGACTCACGCGGATGCGACGGTTTGCGACCTGAGGGCGCTCTCAGCCGCGTCTTTGCACGACCCGAGAAGAAGCGAAGTCAAGAAGTGCTTTGCACGCAAAGATCACCTCATAAGCGATGTGATACAGGTGCAGCAAAGACACGATGGATGGTCAGCGTAGCTGCGAATGCGATTTTATTAGGTGCACGTACAACGAACTGCATGATAATTCCTTGGAATATATCAAGTAGCGCTTATTGTACCGCTTGGAGAGGTGAGGCACTAAGCTTTTAGGTTAAATTTCAGAAGAAATTAACATTTTGTGGCTTTCACGTTGGCCTTTTTATTATCGAAGCAATTTACGAAGTAAACATAAGTTCCGAATTTCCTTTCCCATCCGCATGAATACGGGTTACCTTATAAAAGAAGATTACGCGTATGCTTTCAATATTAGCCCGAAGATTAAAGTGTTAGACAAGATACTAATTACTATTTTGTATATATATATATATATATATATATATATATATATATATATATATATATATATATATATATATATATATATATATATATATAAAGTCTCCTTCAATTTCTCCGCACACTTTTCTAGACTACCTCCCTGTCATTGGATTAAGTCAGATCATTATTTCCGCAGCTGGCCTCTGGTCAGGAGCAAACCAATAAAAATGGTTTGCAGCTGGCCTCTGGTCAGGAGCAAACCAATAAAAATGGTTACGATGCCACGAACACTCTGTTGTTGTTGTTGTTGTTGTTGTTGTTGTTGTTG